>NC_140587.1:951448972-951581947 GCF_964204655.1 Triturus cristatus
TTTTGACCCCTTAACAGGGGAAGGATGTACTTTCTGCGCAGGGGGTCATAATGTGTGCAAAAGAACATAATATGTAAAGTGTCTTGCTCTGAGAAGTTGTCACATGTGCACACATTTGTTGAGTCCAATTTAAAATAGCCTTTAGGAAAGGCCAGTAACCAGGGTACCATATTCAATTGAAATCTCGTTAGAACAAGAAGATGGTAAGCTTTATTTATGTATGTTAAATATGGTTGCATCTGTTGGCCCAGGTTCAATGTGACATACTTTCTCACTGAGGGCTTAATTAATTATTTTTCCTCCCTTAAGCATTGGCATCTATCTAAAAACTTCAGTGTAACCGCTCTGATGGCAGACTTAGTCAAGGGAGTAGGAGACATAAACAGGTTGGGGCAGCCAAGGTTCTTGGTCTGGTCTTTAATGTATTTGAGCCACGGAATATTTAATGCCTTCTCCAGGGCTAAACAGTCCTGAATGATCAGTAGGTTTAAATGTGGGGCTGGTTGAGCCCATATTCTTAACCAGCGTAAAAGTGGTGCAACCGCGATCATGTCTGAGATGTAGCCCACTCCCAACTCCTCATGCAGGTTAAAAATTGGGGTGGATGCCGGGACCGAAAGAAGTTTACGTATAAAATTATTTTCTGCCCCTTGTATTTCTTTCACATCCTTATAACCCCAAATATCGCTGCCATAAGTGGTCATGGGGATGCACTTTGCATTATAAACCTTTTAAATCGCAGGGAACGGCTTAGAGCCTATTCTTTTTGCGAAACCTAGGGTTGCCCCTGCAGCTCTAGCTAAAACATTCTTTTTAAGTGTGCGTTGTGCACACCACGAACGCTGGACGTCAAAGAGCACCCCTAGGTATGGAAAGGTAGACACTTTAGTAAGCTCAGCCCCCTTACAATAAAATGTTGCCTTTGCTGCCCTCCTAGAACCTATTGTCACGGCATGTGATTTTTTAAAATTTGTAATTAGATCCAAGGAGTGCATAAATCCATAAAAGCGGTTCTGGACACTAGAACCGCGTCATCAGCATACAGGAGTGCTGGAATCATTTTGGTGCCCGCTCTTGGTATGTCTTTACGGAGTCCCCTAATTTATTAATATAAAGGGTGAACAGCAGTGTGGCCAGTATGCATCCCTGCCGCACCACTCTTTTTACCGCCCAAGAGTCGGTCAAGCTGCTGTCTTCATTGAAGCGTACTGCGGTTGTGGTATTATCATGGGCGGTAGCCAGGAAGGAGATCAGATCAGCATCTAGCCCCATTTCCTGAAGAATCAGCCACAGCTTGGACCTGTTGACAAGATCAAAAGCAGAGGAGAGGTCCATAAAGGCCAAATGCAGATACCCCCCCTGGCGACAGTATACTTCCCTATCACCAGGTGAAGGTTAAGGCACTGGTCCAAAGTCCCCCTCCCCGGCCTAAAACCATACTGAAGGTCCGAAACAATGTTGGCACTATCAAGCCAGGCTGTTATGCGCTCAAGGACTACTTTCCCTATGATTTTGGCCGAGGAATCAAGAAGCGAAATGGGCCTATAACAGGCTGGGTCATCCCTGGCACCCTTTCTAAAAATGAGGATGATCACCGCCTTTGCCCATGACGAGGGAAATCCAGACATACAAGCTGCGTTAAAAACGTGTTAAAATCTTAGCCCAAACTTTTGAATCTGCCTTATAAAAATCAGCCGGTACTCCGTCAGGGCCGGGCGCTTTCCCTCCTGAAGTTGTGATGATAGCTTTGTGAACCTCATCTATATTAAAAACAAGCGGGGAACCTATTAGTCCGGGAACGGTTTGTCCCACGGAATTCCCAAGGTCATCATCACTGTAAATTTTGCCAAAGTGCTGGACCCATATCTCTGCGGGAACTAAACACTCTGTGCAGGAGTTGGGTGAATCCTCAAAGAGAGGTCTATTAACAACAGACCAAAATTTGGAACTGTTTGCCAACATGCTGGCTTAGCAGAAATCCCCCGAGGCCATCTCCCTCAGTTGTTTTTTTCTAGTCTGTACTGCAAGTTTACATGCCTTTCTGCTTTTTTTGATTAAAGAAACCACGGTTGGTTTTTATTAAGAGCCTGCATGAGCTCCTTATGGGTAGTCATACAGGTATCATCAAACCATCTTTTCAACTTTGGGTGCCTTGCTCTAATCATGGTAGATAAATTAGAGGCAACCCGTTTCGTGATTAACTCAAAGGCATCCAAAATAGAACTGGCATTAGATTCCTGATCTAAACACACTTTAAGCTCTGAGGCACAAGTAATATACAGATTATCAATAAAACTTTCAGGGGTGAGCATGTCCCACCTCACTCTACGTGCTTGATCTTTAGGTTTGATGTTTATATTGGTAAGTTGACTAGCAATCCTACCCTTAAATGCGGCTCGTAGATAGAGATCCAGTGTCAAAGGGTTATGATCACTAGACAGTTTCTGGGTAACAATTACATTTCGTACAGTAGATATTAGCAGGAAGGATACCAGTATGTGGTCAATTACACTTTGACAGCCATGGCCAGTATAGGTAGCTACAGATACAGGCCTGTCTGATTGTTGTAAGCAGTTCAAGTTATGGGCTGATAGAATGCCTTCTAGGAAGGTACCAGATGGGGAATGTTCAAAGAGGTTTTGCCCCTGCAGACTGACCTCCTCCTCCAACAATACTAAACAATTAAGAGGGCAGGTACGAGTGTTAAAATCTCCCAGGATTAGTGTATTATGATAGGCTTCGGTACTTTCCCCATAAGCCACTAAAAAGCCCTCCAATGCTATTAGGTGCTCAGTCTCGTTAGTCCTGGTGAAGGAGTTGTAGAAATTGACCACGAGGAGTGTCGGTAAGTTCTTCCTTGACAGTTCTACGGCTAACACTTGGGGTGATCAAATTGGTGTTATAGGAGAGTTTAAGACTAAACAACAAAAGAAGACTCCCCCTGACTCTGCCCATGTTTGACTTTATAGCGGGTTTTCAGATGATGCATAGCCATCCAAAAAAAGTGGTCAGTGGGCTCCGATGTTTCTTGTAAGGCTATAATATGGTGAGAGGTCACAAAACGTAGCCAAGCAGTATCACCCTTTTTTTTTACCTTAGCCCAGCTATGTTCCCTGAGAGAACTTTCAACCTAGCTTCATCAGTTATAGAGTCAATGGGACCAGGTTTTACTCGATTAGCCCATGTTGCCTGTATTGGGGGGCAGGATCTGGTGGAATTATAGGGACCAGTGTCAGAGTAGACTATTTTTATTTCCCTCCCATTAAGCCCTTCTGTGTTGGCTATTACCTGGGAGATACCAGCCATGGTAGTTATCTTGCCTATATGATTTTCCATGTGAGTATATGATTCCTTATCCTCATCAATGGTTTGAGCTACAACTACCTCCGGGTTAATCACATCTCCCCCCCTTGTCTCAGATTTAGGCTGGGGGGGTCTCACAGGCTGTATCCGCTTCCTCCATCAAGTGTAGTCAGTCAATGTCATTAAGGTCTCTTAGTGGGGCAAAAACGTTTTTTAGCGGCACTTGATTAGCCCTCCAGTTTACGCCCTCCCGTTGACCCGTATGACAATATTGTTGGCTAAAATTAACATGTGGTCTATAAAAGAAGCCTAGTGGAAGCGGTTTAATCCCTGATTCTAGTTCAGATAGGTAGAACCCGCTGCTCTGGGAAAGAATCTTACGCACTAGCTCAGGATGTCTAAATGTAACGAACACGCTATCCCCTGGGAAGGCTTTCCAGCGTGTGCCAATCCAGGATACCCTTCTTGCCATCGGAATGTGTCGGTGCTCGCTAATACTCAACCCTGCGTGCCTACTGTAGGAAAGTGGCTCTGCATATACTGTTCCCAAATAGGTACAGTGTGTACAGAGTCCACAGCCCCCAGAGGTTTGGCAGAGGCTAAAGTTAGATATAACCTTACTCTCTAAAGTGGTAGCTTGGTCGAGCAGAAAGGCAGTATCAGAGGACAGTTTGTTGTACACACTCAGTCAGCAAATGGTCTCCCACACTCAAGAACTGAACTCTAGGCCAATGGTTTGTATATAAAAATATATGGTTGTTTTATTTTAGAACCAACAATAGGTATCAAAATATACTTTCTCAGAATGAGATGCTTTAGTTAAATACTTTGCAAGAGGCAATTGACTTGGAATGCAATAGTTACAGTTTGTTGCATTAGGCAACACAATTCCAAACACAATAATACATTGAGCTCAATGGGAATTCTAAGTTATATGCAATTGATTACTTTCAGGATAACTTTTCTAACTCCAGGACTGGATCCTAGATTCAGTCCTGGGACACTTCCTGGAAACAAGTGAGTAAATACGTTTTAGTTACTGTTGTGATTTTTAAGCAATATTTTGCTATTTTAAAAGTTGACAGAAACTTTTTCTAATCAAATTACCAATGTTATCATATTGGAGGAAATACACTTAGCAGGTAAGTAGGGTTATGGTTTCTTTTTCTAGGTCAGTGTTGGATCCTGGATCCAGCACGAGTGTACCGCCTGTAAGCAGTTGAGAAACTGCGTTTAAGTTATACAGGCGATTTTTAATGAATATATTTATACGTTTGCAAAATCAATACTTAGAAGAAATTTCACAGAAAAACAGTCAATGGTTTCCTATGGAAGAAAGTTCAAGTTACGGGTAAAGTATGTTGTCGTTACTTTTGTAATCCAGTGCTGGGCTCCTAGGCTCAGTACTGGGACATCTATCTAAAACAGGTAAGTAATTACGTTTTTACAGTTGGTACGATTTTTAAAGAATATTTGTAGTTTGCAAAAATCGACACAGAAGAAATTTCACAGAAAAACAGTCAATGGTTTCCTATGGGAGAAAATTGAGTTAGTGGTAAGTACGGTCGTAAGTACTTTTCAGGGTCAGTGCTGGGCACCAAGATCCAGCACTGGGATCTCTCCTAACAGCAGGTCAGTATTTCCGTTTTCGTTACTCGGTTGATTTTAGGTGAATATTTTAAAGTTTAGAAACTCCACACTAAGGAGAAATTTCAAGAGAAACCAGTCAATGTTACCCTATGGAAGAAAAGTGAGTTATTGGCTTTTGAGTAAGTACTTGACTGGCAGAGTTAAGGTTCTGGGCATAGACTCAGGGGTCTCCCAGGGTCAGGTAAGTACAGTTGTTACACCCTCAGCGGCACAGGGGCAGCCTGGTGCAGAGTGAGTTAGGCTCAATGTTATCCTATGGCAGTGCTTAATTTGTGCCGGTGCTTTCCGGTGCTTAGCACCGGCACTTATTTCACCGGGCTGGGTCTATAGAATTTTTCTCCTCCCGCTCCGGCAGATGGTCCAGTAATTATTAAAAGTCACACTCTTCTGTTGCTTCCTGGTATGTAATCATAGGAAGGCCCACCCTGGTCCAGGCATATTGAAAGAGCGTTATCATCACATTAGTGATGTCACGTCAGCAGATCGCGCCTGCCTTCCACAAGGAACATTGTTTCATTTTCGCTGGAGAATGGCTGAGGGCGGGCTTTTCGCGGAACTGAGGCAAGGCAGGCTGGAACCGGACATGCCAGGCTGAGCCGTGAGTGGCACTGAGAGACTCATGGGGCAGGCGGTACCTCAATGGACCTGGCACTATCTTGGTGCCAGCAGGATCACCACGTGAGGAGCAGTGACGTTGTTAGTAGGGTAAGGCTTTGCAGTTTTGTCACCAACAAAGTTTGGAAAAGTTCCTGATTGTCGCCCTTTGTGACATCTGATAAGGTTCCCGGTTTGCCTTCGTCAGATCGAAGAGTTTCCCACTTTACTGATTAGTTTTCAGTGCACAGTGAGGTGATGTTCACTTTATTCGAAACCTGGGAACTGTTTGAAAAATATTCTTTCTGCAAGTGCACTATTTGTTTGCAAAGCTTTTCCGTGGACACCTTCGAAAACGTTTACAGGTTTTATCTCTGAAGATTTCCCTTTTTGTAGAGCTTGTCTTTGAGCGGTGGCACGCGCCCTGTTCTTTGCGAAGCACGTCTCCCGCAGAACCATCTTGTTGTCAATGTTACATAAAGATATGTGTGACATAAATGGTGGTAAAAACCTCCCCGACGGTATTAATCGCTAAAGCCGATAGTTAATCCTCGGCTTTTGGGGACGGGCGGAAAGGGCAGAGAAGGAAAAGGACTCTGTCTTTTCCTTCCTGCCAACAGAAGACAAGGACAGTATCCAGTTCTCCTGCCGCTGGTCGCTGCCCCCCCTCTTTGTTCCCCCTCTTCCCTCTCGCTCCTCCTCAGTTAATGAAAACCGAGACTTCAAGAAACGGGCATTACCCTCTCTTTCCTCCTTTCGTTTATTTGCTCCCCTGCTGTGAAATGGATCCAAAAAAGAAAAACATTTTTGCTGGAAACATTGTCTTTTTCTGACATTTTTCAAATTCTAAGTGCAGCCTCGGGGTGGAGAGAAATAAAACTTCCCAAATGTGAAAAATAAATAAATAACTAATTAAAACAAGACAGAGTGGGCGCACAGTGGCCAGATTGATTTATTCACACTTAAACACATTAGCGCCACTTTACAGAGTTTGCCAGTGAAGCGCTACTTTTGTTTTCACGTCTCTCTTTGAACAGCGTTGTTTTCCCTGGGTGGGAAAGTGCACCATTCCTGGAGGTGCAGCAATACCTAATTGATGGGTGGATTGGAAAACAACATGTGTACACCGGCCCTGTGTCCATGGATGTGGTCTTTTTAAACCAGTGAAAACCAAAGGGGATGATGGACGGAGTGTTGAACATTGCAAGCACTCACTCCCAGTGGCAAAGTGAGCAAGGGACCCACGTCTGGGCATACCCTGCCAACTTAGGGTGAACAAAGCAAACCCAAAGGGGATGATGGATGGAGAGTTTGAGCAACGCAAACACTCACCCCAAGTCAACTGATCTGGGTTTAATCCATCATCATTCTTTAGCTCACTCCACCACCCCAGTTTAGAAATGGCCATATGCAAATCAGATTGGCAGTTCGGGCTGGACTGTTCCCCTGAGGCACAGGGTCAGACTGATTTGCATATGGCCATGTCTGAACTGGGGTGGCGGAGTGAGCTAAAGAATGATGATGGATTAAACCCAGATCAGTTGACTGGGGGTGAGTGTTTGCATTGCTCAAACGCTCAGTCCATCATCCCCTTTGGTTTGCTTCGTCTTTTTAAACCTTACTGCTTACGTTTTGTATGGGTATAAGGACTGGGCATTAAAGTGGGTCCCTTCCGGACCCTGTAGTCATGGCCTTAACTTTTCATGCAAAAGCACTCACTAATTTCTGAATAATGAGTGTAAAAGGAAAAAGGTAACCATGTTGTTCCTGCTTACATTTCAAATGCTTTACTTAATCTTACATTCCCATGAGTGTCTGCTTTTTCTAGGATGTTGTAAAAAAATTTTAGGCAGCATATTGCTCTTGTCTAGTGCGTAATTTGATCTGAGTCCCATCCAGGTGTTTACAGCGGATCAGTGCAATGCAGGTTTCTCTTAGTGGGGCAGTATAGTGTTCAGGGGGGAGAGGATGTGGCGCTATGGTGAGAGCTGCTGAATTTGGAACTGGGGAACCAGGTTCAGCCTTAATGACAGGCTCCAAGACCACTCTCTGAGGGAGCACATTTCCGTGCTAGACCTTAGAAGGCGCCGCAAGATCTTAAAAGCCCTTGTGTCTTAGCACCAGCAGGTGGACCCTAGCTGTGGCAAGTGTGGATTAACCCTGAAGGCCTGTCCACCACAATCCATGAAGTTCACCTCCAGTCTTGGGGACAGACCTATGAAGTAGCACACCATAGAGTGACAGTGACTCTATCACTGAGGTCACAGGACCCTTGAGCAGGGTGGTTCTAGGGCAGTGTGACCGCACCGGGCGCTAACTTTGGGTGATGGCGTCGTGTTTGTAAGTATAATATGGTTTTAAAAGCACATGCTACCTCCTTCCTGGCCTCCAACAATTTTCGGCACAATACAAATGTCATGATAACTCCAGTGATTAATGTTCTTAGTAGAGAGAGATGGTGTTATGTCTAGTGGAAGGTTTGACTCATGAAAAGGAATGGCAGAGGGTTGATGTGCCTGCTGCTAAGATCATGTGCCATGCAGATCACAAAGTGCACATAATGTGAATAGGTCAGTGGGTTACTGCTTTTGTCAGAAAGACTCTATTGTTACTAGTAGTTAATAAGTTAAAATCCTAACATAGAACAGTGAGCTATTAACTGTCATGTAAGAGCTGCATGCAAACTCCAAGGTATAAATTAGAGCGTTATGTTTTTTTCCCCAGTCTTCGATTATCCTAATGTTGCAAAAAAGGGTTCATTGGGGTAGAAATCAATTCTGATTATTAAAGAGAACCCCCAACCATGGTATTACGTTTTAAATTCTGAGTTTGTGTTTCTCCAGACCAATCACTATTAAACTATGCTGCCTACTAGTATGGTTGTCATGTGACTCCTACACGTTGTAGTTCTTTGTCCTATGTAACATTTCCTATACAGTGATTTACATACGTATGAATGATTGTCTCTTGTAATATGTGTGATGTAAAGTGCTCTGACCCCTACACTGGTATTAGTGGTAATGTACATTTTCTGATACTTTATTATTTTGAAATTTTTACACATACTAACAGTCTCTGCAAAGACTTTTCCTTATTAGTACCAGTGGAACACACAACTGCAGCAGTGACTTTTGATCTGTTTGAGCTATAAACAATTTATTAGTTAAAATCGTGAGATTATGCAGCAGATGATGCATTATGTGGCAAATATGGCAAAGCCGTAGTTATGTGGAAAACATTTGCAAATTAGAAAAGTTTGCCATTCATGTTTGAACTGCTCTTGTGGAAAAAGGGGGGAGAAGTGCTGATGACAGAAACTCCATGGCTGGGAGACAAATGGCTTGAGAATCCGCTTTTAAGGATATTTGGGACATTCTGTGATTGGAAACGTATTCCACTTTGTAAATGTATTTTAATGTCAATAACTCATATTAAACCTTAAGTAAACATGTGTATCTATTGGTTAAATTAAATAACGTAATAAGCTGTAACCGGTTAGTGAAATGGGAAACAAATACTGAAAATTGGGATATTTTGCTCTTTCTGCCACACCTCTGACTCCACCTACTGACCCAATCCATTGGTTATTCCCGCCCTCTGATTCTCCGCCCACAGTTCCCCTACTTTTTTCCCCCCACTTCGACCACTGGGTAAAATTCATGATTTTTGTGAAAATGTGGCAAAGCAGAAAAAACTATACAACCGTTTTGAAGGTTACCAGATAAAAACTTTGCAGCCTTGCAAAGCCCTAGTGCGTACTGTGCACCCGATGAGAGCATAAATGGCAATTACACTCTGTGATGACAGACAGGTCAGTCCCTGGCACCACCCGGTGCTCTGTTCACAAAAAACAACATCAAGATTTGCCAATGCACAAATCTACTTGGCAGAGTGTTCTGCTTCACACATACAACATAGTTTAGATGTACTTGCTTCTTAAAAGCAACAAGAGCTGCACAAAAAATTCATACATATCGGCATTAGGGCACATTCCATCAAACTTATGTCTTTCGTGCTGAGGGCCTGCAGATTTAGTGCCTTTTGAAATCCGACCAATGGTTGCCAGAGGCTGCGCTTGAATCACATAGTTTGGGTTTGATAGCAGGATGCTATGAAACCCTCTGTAGATTTATTTCGCTGCCAGGCCTTTCTGAAATAAAAAAAAAGAGTGCGTAGCATGCATTTTTATCACACTGACCAGGATCTGTCTGTAATTCTGCATTCAAAGTGCTCATGGCCCACCACTAACCACTGTGTAAACGTGCTGCTCTGCACTTAGAAACTGCCAGCACTCTAATTGCGTGGCACAGGCCATAGCAGCATTACGTGGGAGCAGCTGGGTAGCAGGCATAGAAGGGCATGCTGAACCCAGTCAGCACACTGTGACGCAACACAATGTGACTAGCCCTTCACCTCTTAAGTATCAGGTAAGTCGTAAGTGGAGCAAATCATTTTCGGCACTGGGAGGGCCCTTGCCTTCAAATAAGGATACTCTGTCTTTGGGTGTCCCCCTCCACCAACGGCAGGGTGGGCCTCTGTCGGGGGACACTTAGACCCTGTGGTGGGCTCGGGGTGAGGAAGGGAAAGGCCAAATAGGGGAACTTCTGTGAAAAAACATAGCTAAATAATGCATACAACTGTGAACCTTACCCGTGGACTTTAGGGTTACGTCCCAGTTACAGGGTCACTTAGTGAGTATGTCTCAAACTCAATGGCAGTGCTGTCTCCCCATGCAAGTGTTTCTTGTTGCACATCTCCCATCTCACCATACTCTCCTTTTACTACCTGTACTACCAGTACTTCAAATAGAAATGCAGAAGTGCAGGTACTCACTGTCTAAGAGTACATCTTTGCTAATGAGATGTGGTGGCACTCTCCCATTACAAGGATTGCTCCAGAGATGAGAAGTGTTGGTACTGAGTTTGCCTTGAAAATTAGGATTTTGTGCATTTTTGTAGTGTTTTCTTTTCTTTGCGACAGATAGTTCGCACTGGCTCAGTTGTAGGATACAAAAAGTCCACATTTGTTAGAAGCAATGGATGAAAGAAATAGCAAATATCTGAAAAGAAGGCAGTTTCTAATCTATCAGTTGCTTTTGACTTTACCAAATTAAAAAGAATGGCTAATGAGAACCCTAACCAAAGAAAGCTTTTACAAATGATATCCATCTTCCAGAATCACAAGTGTATGTGATTCCTGATTTAAAATGTGTTTTGTCAGTGGGCTGAAACAGGTTAGTTAATAGTAGGAAATTATTTGTGTGTTTGAATTTCACATACTTACCTCATTGTCTCTGCAAGTGTCTCCTTTCATTTCATTTCCACTAAATTCAATTACTAGATGAATGAACACAGCAGCTTAAACTGATTGATACAAACATACATGCCGGTTGATTAGAATGTCCAAGAGCAAAATGAGCAATAGTATGTTGCGGAAACCATTGTCCGTCTCCTTCATTAAATCCACTTATGGTAAAATGCAACCCCTGACCCACTACACTATATGTAATTGGCTTATTATGAGATGGATAGGATTAATTGTTTTGAAAAAAGAATTATCAAATCAAATCAAATAATCTTTATTCGGGTATTAAAAATATCCATAAAAGATACATGTTATGAACAGTCCCACTTCCATTAAAAATTCAAACCAATATACACATTTCACATAAATACATTAATAATAAAAAACCCAGCAATATGAATGGTTAAAAACGGGACGATTCTATACAATATTCAACTCGTTTGGCCGTGTAGGGTTTCCCCCATGGCATGGAAGGAGAGACCATATAAAATACACAAGTCTCACTTTATAGATCGCTAGACCAATCTAAATAAAAATCTTTGAGCCCTTTCACCCTTTAATGAGTTCAACATGGTTAATCCTCTCCTCTGGTCTTTCTTAGTTTAACTGCCAATTGTAAAAATTGTACTGTACTAAATAGGGTGAAAGGGTCAGAGGAAAGTTTAAGAAATAAAAGGCCACTTTAGCCTGTCTAATTTTGGAGCGTCTTAGGATGGTTTTTAAGAACAGAGACCTTGGGTGAGCATAAAAAGGGCAAATTAGGACGAAATGGAGGGTATCTTGCAGAGATCTAAGATTGCAGCCGCAGCACCCTTTTAAGCTTGCATCGTGTACAAAGCCAGCTGGGACTGACAGGATATGGTGCAAAAGATGTAATCTAAATCTGGTCATTAAAAATCTGTCCTGTCTATTGTTCATGTTGGAAAGATAGAATTCCATGCCCAGACATGCTTTTGTGAGCTGATATGATCTTACTGTAGTTTTCTGCCCTTCTCTGTCCTCTCTAACCCTAGCTAAATACCGCATGAAATCTGCCTTTATAACACCCTTGTCTCTGCTAACTAGTGTGCAAGGATCCTTGAAAATTTTTTCGTGACCCAGAATGCTCAGGACGTCCCTTACGTATTTAAGCCAGGGTATTTAGGACCCCTTATCCCCTCTCATACAATCCTCTAGAATTTGTCTGCTTAGACTTGCCTCTGGATTTGTCCGAATTTGTATCCAGCAGATAATGGGTTTAAGGCAAGCCTTCTCGCTGAGATAGGTAATACCCAGCTCCTCATGGACAATGAAGGAGGGGGTACATTGAGGCACTTGCAGAAGCCTTTTTAAGAACTTATTTTCCTCCAGTTGGATTTTTTCCACATCTGTAAAACCCCACACCTCACTCCCATACAGTGTCTTAGCGCAACATACCGAGCTGTATATTTGTACTAGTTCATTGGGTGACCAGCGGCCAAGTCTAGTCGCATAATTCATAATCGACCCCACCGCGCTAGGGTGTTGGCTACATTTATGCCTTACTAGTGGTTTAAAATTAAGATCTTTATCAAATACAATCCCCAAATAATTTTAAAAAATTACTTTTTCGAGTTTATATGCTCCTATTGTAAAACTGCAATTCTTAGATGGCGTTTTGCCCACTTCCATGATATATGATTTTGAGAGGTTAAGTACTAAATCTAAGTCTGCCATAAACCTAACAAATCCACTAATAAGAACCTGTAAACTCCTTCCCGTGCGTGCCAAGAGGACCGCATCATGTGCGAATAGGAGGACAGGTATACTTCTCCTCCCAATGCAGGGGCAATCTGCCTCCAATGCTCCAAGCGCCTTATCTAGCCCATTTATGTAAAGCGTGAACAGAAAGGGTGCAAGGATACATCCTTGCCGCACCCCACCCCGGCACCGGAAGTCTTCCGTGAGGTCCCCATCATCAGTGAATCTGACCCGTGCCGTTGTGTTATGATGAAGCGTTCGTAAAACGTATATCAATCCTGGGTCCACACCTATGGCTCCCAAGGTTTCCCACAGCTTTCTTCTGTTGACGCAGTCGAAAGCTGCTGAAAGGTCCATGAATGCCAAATACACGGTACCTTCCCTAGCTTGAGTGTATTTTGCCACCAAGTGATAAAGATTAAGGCATTGATCTGTCGTGGTGCGCCCATTTCGGAACCCATACTGGACGTCTGTGATAATATTGTTTTCATCAGCCCAGACCATTAAGCGCTTTAAAATTACTCTCCCCAAGACTTTCGCCGTAACATCTATAAGGGATATTGGGCGGTAACATTGCGGATCATTTCTGTTTCCCTTTTTAAAAATTGGCACAATAACGGCCGTAGACCAGGATCTGGGCATACCTACTTCAATGGCTGTGTTAAATACCCTGGTCAGTATGGGAGCCCAGAGGTCTACTTGACTTTTGAATAGATCGTGAGGGATCCCGTCAGGCCCTGGCGCCTTTCTCATTAACAGGCCATCTATTTCTAGTTTTACTTCAGCTACTGTGATGAGTGTCCAATCGCCAACAGGGAGTCCTGTGACTAAAGTTGGCTGCTCCTCTGGTTCACCCTGGTTGTATAAGCTAGTGAAGTGCGCCACCCATGCTTCTGGCAGAATATGGGACGCCACTTGTGGTTTATTTGGGGGTTGAAAACACGGGTCATTTATTACCCTCCAGAAACTGTTCATATCGTGGCGCTCCGCCGCCTCTCTCAGTGACTCCCAAGCCTGGGATTGTAGGGAAATTTTCCGCAATTTGATCACCTTTTTATACCGAGTCCTACAGGCGACGATCATTCCTCTATCCTTTGGGACTGTTTTGAGTGCCTGCTTCAGGTTCCTGTGGGCCCTTGAGCATTCCTTATCAAACCATCTGGGGCAAAAATCGACCTGCGTATTTGTTTTGCTCCTCAAAAGGCTATCTATATGCTGGGCAGTGCCCTCAAACGCTACGATCAAGTCGCTCCCCTCTACAGTGGGGTCCAAACACCTCCAGGTCTGGCTATCAATATTTGCAAGGAGCGCTCTATGAAGTGCTATCCCGTCAATATTGCTCCATTTGATTCTCCTGCCCTGGTCCTTTGCCTAATATTGGCCCACGGTAGTCCTTTTATCCACTTTAGTAGTAAAATCGGTGTCCCTCAGTGACAGTACCAAAGGATTATGGTCACTGAAGGCGCTGGGCACTATCTTAAAAAGGCTAACCCTACCTATTAGTACATTTGATACAAAGATATAATCAGTGATTGAGTCGCTTCCCCGTCCCTTAAAGGAGGGAGTTATTGTGTTAGGCGACCCACGATCGATCAAATCCATCGTGTGGGTTAAGGCAAACTTGACCAGAATTGTGCTTAGTGCCATGCCCTCTCTGGAGTGCTCTGTGTGCCATCCCTTGGTGGAGGGGCATGCATCCCAAATTCCTCCTTCCCATTTCAAATAAGGGCACTGGTGGCTGTTAAAATCCCCCATAAGAATCAACTGGGTGCTTGAATCCCCTGTGTCGTGTAGGCTCATCATTCTCTCCTCCAGCTCGGCCAAATTTGACATAGATTGTCCCGCGTTATAAAAATGTATAAAAATGATCTTTCAGCCCTTCTTAGAGTATCATATACCCTGGAGACAGCCCGAGTCCCACCCCAAATCTTGCCAACTCCCTTGCAGCGTCAGTGCCACGTACGTTATTAAGCCACCCTTAGCACGGCCCATTGGTGATTTACGGGCCGGGACAAAAAACATTTTATATCCCTCCAAAAATGGCGCGCTATTGTCCATCTCCCATGTTTCCTGGAGATAGATGACGTGGTATTTTTTGATCAAATCTAACCATTCTGTGTTTTGGATTTTAGCTGCAAGTCCTGCAATACTCCAGGAAGTCATCCTCAACTCCTTGGGGGTTAGATCAAGGCCACTAGTCCCTCCCCTCATCTTCCTTGGAGGGAAGCACGTCTCTGAGCAAGTTGCTTTCAGAGATGTATCTTCCACATCCCTCTCGTACCCTACAAAAGTACCAACTTTTGATTCCTGATCGTGTGCCCCTAGTGGGCTTATATCTCCAGAATTCCGATGGGTATCTTGTTCTCTCTCGATCTCACCACTCCCTAATCTCATCAGTCAGTCTTGTTCATCCAGGGCAGAAATGCTAGAGAGAGGGGTGAATCTATTTGGTGCAAAGCCAGTGGTGTCCTCCCTACCTTTCTTGGTAACCCATGGCCGCTGCAAACTCTGCCCAAACTCAAGGGCGCTATCCCTGTAAAAGAAATACAGGGGAAGCATCCTTATGCAAGACCCACTCACACCCTCCCCATGCCGGTTGTCGAGCAAGCCTTTTACTAACTCAGGATGCCTAAAATTTACGATGACACAATCACCTGCAGATTTTTTCCCACTGCCTCCAATCCAAGCCACCCTCCTAGCCATAAGGATATGTCTGTGCTGGAATCTCCTTACTGGTGTGTTGTTATATATCCAGTGCGAGGCCTTATTTATCAATGTGCTGGTCGATTCTTCACTGTCTTTACTTAGTCCTGGTATGCCTACTAGCACTATTGAGTAAGGGCAGGAAGCCGGGGGTAAATCCAGTGTCTGAAGACCTGGGGTGCTCTGGACACAGTCAGTACTACTGTTCTTAAAAGCCTTCTTAGGCTTCTTCTGTCCCAGGCGGTTATCCCTAGGGTCAGATGGAGTTAGCAAATTACCCGAGGCCTTACAGCGCAGGTTCCTGGTGCTGGTCTTTTCTGGCTCCAGGGTTATCTCTCTGTGCTCTCTAGGGTCGGGGTCAATATTAATTACATCCTCTCTCCCGCAGTCAACCACTGCGGACCCCTCCTCCCTCCCCTGTGGGGTATTCCCGGATGACTGTCCCCTATTATAGTCTGCCAGGCTACTTATTTTCTCTTCCATATTGGAGATTTTGGTCATTACTGGGCCCAAATATTGAAGAAAAAGCTGTTCCATTTTTTTCTCAAACGCTGAGATGATTTCATGAAGCCCATCCGCCCCTCTTGCACTATGACAGGTTGGACATCCAGTACTCTCTGGGTTCTTGCCAGTTCCTTTATTGGACTTTGTCGGCCCTCTTCGACTAGGTTTGCTGGCACGAGTTGATGAGTGCGACCCACCCGGCTCTGAAAGCCCAGCCAAAATTAGAGATCTTTTGGAGCGTGTAACTACTTCTCTGCTAGGGCTCCGTGTGGGGTCTGCATCCATTACTGCTAGTTGGACACTAGGCCCCCCCCTCGAATCATCCCCTTGTGATATTCTGTGTTGAATAACCACCTGGGTATCGACGGTGCTGTACATTCCCTTTGCTGCATTTTGGTTAGTAGAAGACAGCCCAGTTAAGCCTGCTATCTTAGGGTCCCCCTGTGGGCTTGAGTCCGCCGACGTTATTACGTCAGTAGGGTCAGGCTGGGTCGTATGAGCTAAGGTGGCTTGAGTTAAGTGAGCCCCTCCACAGGGCGTGGGACAAGAGGCTATATTGCCCAGGGAAGACCGCTTCTTAGCTATTAGGGAATCCAGTGATAATCTCCACTCAGTCAGTTGGATCTCATGTGCTAGCAGCGACTCAGCTCTTATGATAAAGGCGTCAAGGGTACCTTTTACCCCTCCCTCCACCCTAGACTGAGAGTTCTTAGATTTAACCACATTCAGGATGTTCAGTGCTAGCTATCCCTATCGTGAGCCCCGTCCTTTTGTATACGCTAGAATATAAAGGGTTACAATGCCAGAAAATCGAAATTTACACACAATTATCCCTTATACCAGTCAGAATCGATTTTGGTGAAGCACAGAGCATGTGCATTGTATTCAGTGCTCCCTGAGCAAAACGGATCGTTTTTTGTGATTTTTAATTAATTTTAAAACTGTGTGATTTTCATGTTGTAACTGCACTCAGCATACCTCTGATACACTTGCACGCATTTTCGCCCATCTATCATGGCGCTAGCTGCCGTTAGAGCTTCAAACCGGGCTCAGGCTTCTCTGCACTCGGCGGCCATCTTGAGTGGGGGCTAGAGTGGTGGGAGCGCTCTAGTGTACCACATATTAGGAAACAGTGTTCCACCGCGCTAGCGGTCGCGTTTGCGGGGGCGCCGTCGCTGCGCCGGAGTCTCGCCTGAGTCAGCCCGTCTGCGCCCGTCAGCGTCCCGGAAGCGCTCGGGAACGTTTTCTGGTGGGTTCCTTTTAGCTCTCGGCTCGATGTACACTAGAGATGATCTTCTGTCTTACAATGTACACACTACTCCATGTCAGCGAGCTATCCCCTACTCTGCTGGGGATATTACTAAGTGCCCCACGTGTGGGTGGATGCCGGACCCCACAAATACCTGTCCTGGCAAGCTCCCTCTTTTAGGCACTAACTGCGCCTTGTTAAATACTAGGTCTCTTCCTCAGCACGCTCTCGACATATATAATCTCTTAACACAAGATGACATAGATTGTCTCTTTCTCACAGAAACATGGCTCGGTGAGGGCTCGGAACCTGATCTGGCTATTGCCATCCCTCCCTCATATGCTATTTTCCGTCGAGATAGATGCAAGGGAAGGGGAGGCGGAGTGGCACTTATCATTAAAAGGCACATTCCTTGTACCATCTTGTCGACGGATGATTTACCTGACTGTGAAATCCTTGCCTTCTCCCTGGCCCTATCCCCCCATCAATCCTGCCTGGGGCTTTTGCTTTATAGACCACCTGGCCCTCTTGGCTCTTTTACTGAGGATTTGCTATCGATCATTTCCACACTGAGTCTTAGAACAAAACACTGCCTAATACTCGGGGACTTTAACATCCACATGGATAAGGGCGAGGATCCTGAAGTGCAAAAATTTCTGGATATGACATCGTCGGTGGGACTGCATATGTATCTACAGTCCCCTACACATGAGAAGGGGCATATTTTAGATCAAATTTTTTCGACCGTTCCGGTGGTCCTTTCCTCCCTTGCCCCAGTTCTTTGGTCGGACCATTTCCTAGCGGATTTCACGCTAGGACATCAGCCTGTGGCCGCCCGCATTTCGCAGCGGCTCGCTGCTCGTAGTTCTAGAGCCTTCCACAAAGTCACCCCGGCCATGATCACCCAGGCTTTAGATACCCATCCTTGTGTTTTTACGGGCAGTTTGGAGGATGATGTGGTGTGTTTTCAGAATTGGCTCACTGCACGTTTGGAAGCCTTGGCACCATCTCGCCAGGTTAGATCTGAACTGGCACGAGCATCAGCCCCGTGGTTCTCTGCTGCCTTGGCGGCCAAGAGAAGGCACTGCAAGAGGCTGGAGAGGATTTGGAGGAGGCACTATGATACATCGGCTAAGCAGTCTTATAGAGCAGCAGTGAAAGAATATCACAGGGAGCTCGTTGCAGAGAAAAAATCCTATTTGGCCAGAAGGATCGAGGAAGCAGATAGCTCCTGCAAAGAGATCTTTAAGATTGTTAAAGAATTCATCTCTCCCTCCTGCTGCACTTCTGCATCTGCTTTCTCGGAACCTTGGATCATGGAGCTTGCAGTATTTTTTACTAATAAAATACGTACTATCCAGTCAGCGTTGCAAGGAACCCAGATCATCTTGAGCAAAGGTTCAGAGGTCGATGGCCTTTCCAACCCCTGGTTATGCCCACCAGCTATGCATATGGATTCTGTGGGCCCTACCCTGCACTGTTTTCCCTCTTTAGAGCCTCATGCCTCGCTTGACCTTTTGTCTAGCCTGAAATCTGGCTCTCCTCTGGACCCTTGTCCCGCCAAGTGTCTTGCGACCCTGGCACCTGCTCTTAATCCGATCATCAACCCTCTCATTAATGCATCTTTGAAGTCGGGCAAAGTCCCCTCCTCCTGGAAACAGGCCTTAGTTCTTCCCCTCATTAAAAAACCAAATGCAGATGCTAAACTGCATTCTAATTATAGGCCAATCTCGCTGCTTCCTGCCCTGGCCAAGATCACTGAAAAGTGTGTTCATACCACCCTTACCAACTTTGTAGAGGGCAACTCCCTTTTACATCAGTCACAGTCTGGATTTAGATCTAACCTGAGCACCGAGACCGCTCTTCTTGAGGTTACTGAGATTGTGAAGGAGACCCTCGATAGGGGTGGAAAGGCCCTGCTTATCATGCTTGATTTGTCGGCGGCCTTCGACACCGTCCCCCACGACCTCCTCCTAATTAGACTCTGGGAGATTGGGCTGCGGGGTACGGTGTTCGCATGGTTTCAGTCTTTTTTGGCCGATCGGACACAAACGATCTGGGCTCCCCCTTTCTCCGCCCGGATGCCGCAGCTTAAGGCAGGGGTCCCGCAGGGCTCCATACTGAGTCCTTCCCTCTTTAATATCTTCCTTACACCTCTTGTGGCACGGGTGGAGGAGCTAGGGGCCCAGATCATATCCTATGCGGATGACACACAGCTCCTGTTCACTTGTGACAGGGGCTGTGACTTCGATGGAGCAGCCATTCGGAAGTGTTTGGAGTTTGTGTTTGACTGGTTTGGGAAAAATGGCCTCAAATGCAACTCCGACAAATCCGAGATATTGTTCTTTGGCTGTCCTGCAGACCCACGTTGGAAGCTATGGTGGCCTTCGGCCATGTCTCCCCCTGCCAGCGATTCGGTCACAGCGAAGAACCTGGGTATGATGGTCGATAACACTCTTTCCTTTAAAACCCAGGTTGCTGGCTTGACTGGGAAGTGCTTTGCCATCTTAAGGATGTTGCGCACGTTTCTGCCCTATTTATCTTTGGAGTATAAGAAAATTACGGTGCAAGCATTAATTGGCTCACGCCTAGACTACGCCAACATCCTTTACTTAGGTCTTCCTGAGTATCTGCTGACTCGTCTGCAGATAGTTCAAAATTCTGCAGCCAGGGCAATCTTCGGTTTAACTAGAAGATCTAGGGCCAGCAATCTCCTTGTCTCTCTGCATTGGTTGCCGATTCGTAAGCGTATCTTCTTCAAGACCCTAACTACAGCTTTTAGGGCGCTTCATAATTTCGGCGCTGAATATCTGCAGAGAAGGGTCAATTTCTATCTTCCATATAGACCTCTGAGATCTGCTGCCCAGGCCAAGGCTATCGTTCCAACAGTGAAGCGTGCTCGCTGTGGAGGTCGCTCCTTTAGTTACCTTGCACCCCGCCTCTGGAACACATTGCCCTTGACGTTGCGGGTGTGCACCAATCTCTCGGTTTTTAGGAAAGGACTTAAAACCTATCTGTTTGCTTTGTAATGCTGTTATGGTTAATTCTGGTTATGTTTTCTGTTATGGCTGTTTGTTTGCTGCTGGTATTTGGTGTGATGATCTTTAGCGCCGGGACGCTCTTTGGAGCAGCTGAGCGCTCTACAAAACAAACAGTAACATAACAAGTAACACTTTTGGGTCAATCTACCCCAATACAATATACTTTCAGCAGGGGAAGTCATACATGCAACTTGTTTTAGAGTCACCTGAGTTGCAGCACGGGAAACGGGACCATTAATGTCCAAACATGTACCCTGGAATATTCACAAGTCGGCAAACTCCGTAGACAGAGGAAAGGGACGTGGCCCAGCCCGGCCTCCTTTGGCCCCGGACGGCCACAGACGGCCCGCCCTGTGCCTGGGCTTGGCCCGGCGCTGCCTGCGCGCATCCCGTGGGGCGGGATTCCTGTGTCCTAAAAATACTCCTCGTAAATTGGGGGCGTGGCCTCTGCTGTTCGTTGCGCCCCGCTGGCTCCTGGGGGCTTGAGTCCACAATAAAGAGGGTGGCAGGCAATCTGGAAACCGGCAAACTGCTCACGAAGCGTCTCCCGCAAAGCGGGAGGCGCGAGCGGTAAATGTAGCCCTCGCTAAGTAGAGGGAGTGGCCTCTGCTGTTTGTTGCGCCCCGCTGGCTCCTGGGGGCTTGAGTCCACAATAAAGAGGGTGGCAGGCAATCTGGAAACTGGCAAACTGCTCACGAAGCTAAATTGAAAGAGTCACATATGACTTTTTCGTTCTTCCATCACTGTTGCCTCTTGAGGACTGTAGAGTCATTCATGTTGTGCAAATGGTTTGTGCGCACTTGTTAAAATATAGAATGTTTAGGATACACTACAGCAGACCTGTGCATATAAGCCTGAAGTGGACAAAATGTAAAAGGAAGCCGCAATTTAAAAATATGACATTGTTTCTATCTTCACATGGAGTTAATTTGTGATGTATTGTTCAATACTCAAGTCAATGTGAGTGGTTGAATAAATGAGTTTCTAAGTGAACGTGTTGGCAGCTCTGGCTTTACCGTTCCTGGAGTCAGGTGCAATAATCGCTTTTGGCGGCGCGTACACCAAGCTTGAGGAGGTGGGGATACCGCCATGTTCACTTACCCTCTGAAAGAACGAGTCCTTAAAACTAACAATGGCACGTGCTTTCACAGTGCATGCGCACATGGTGTGCTCCCAAGCTTGCCACTCAGTGATATGGTGCCCTAAATCGCTATTGTGTGTCTTGGACAGCACAGCTATGCATTGATGAGACAGGCCAAGAATGATACAGCCCTGTCACCCCTCAACTTTACATAATTAATTACTCTATATTTATTAAATCTGTAGTGTACTGTTTTCTTCCTCTTCCTCAATATCTGCTTTTCTTCCTTCCCTTCTCTCCATTCTTCTTTCACTTTCTGCCCTACATCCACATTTTTTTCTTAATCGCCACCTCCCCTCATTAACTGCTTTTCATTTTTCACCTTCTCATCTTTCCCTTCCACTCTCTTTTCACGCACTCCCCGCTGTCTGCTCTTCTTCCATTTCTCCTCTTTCCTTTTTTCATTCTCATCATGTTCCACAGTCTTGCACTCCCTATCTCTGCTTTCCTTACTTCTGTTCACATTCTTTGTCTACCGTATTTATCTCTGCCTTCAGACCTCTCCTCCTTCCCCACTCTCCCTTTTATGTTTTTGCCTCTTGCACGTTTCTTTATATCCAATCCAGGAACCCACGTTTGTTCTCAGGGTCATAAATTTAAATCTTAGTGCGGCAACTCAGTCTTTCATCTTTCTGAGGTCGATAAAATTTGTGTTGTTGAGCTGGATAATAACATTTTAAATTCGTTGTCAAGGCCCCCTTTGGTGAATATGTGCTTTACAAACATACATGGTGTGTTAAGGACACAAATGTATTTTAATCTTTTGTTTTTTAATTTCTTTGCAATTTTACAGTCATTATTCTCTCTGTCCCTCCTTGACCCAGTACACTTCATACGCATATCCATTCCCTTGATCTCCTTTCTTTCCTTCCTTTTTTCTCTCCCTCAGCACCTCCAGCCATTCCTCCTTTCCCCTCTTGCTTCTTGCTTCCTTACACCCTCATTCCGTTCTTGCTTCCTTACACCTTCATTCATTCCCCATCCTTCCTCCCTTGGTGCATTTAATTCTATTTTCTCCATTCTTTCATTACTTTTTTTCTTCCTGCTTCTTCCTTCACTTCTTCTTTAATTTCTTCCTTTCTTATCAACCCTTCCTTATGCTTATCTTGCTCCTTTCCCTTCTACTTTCTATTCATCCATCACACATCATTCACTTCTTTTCTCTCTATTCCTTTATTTCTTCCTTTCACATTCTTTTCTTATTTCCTCCTTTTTCATCCATTACTCATATATTTCCTCTCTCTGATACTCCCCTTCCTGCATGCATTTGTTGCTGCCTTCTTTAATGTATTAATTCCTTCACCCCTTCCTTTCTTTTAAACAGCACAGTACAAGCAATTTCTCTTTAGTTTGCAAAGCTGCTTCAAGTCCTCTAATGACCTTTCCTAAAGCTGCACTTTGAGAATTACACACATTCTCTAATTTGAGTTCACATTTAGGTTGTTGTCATAGGCCATATGTTACATTATTTTATGATATATTGATGTGTGTATCACATTAATCACCTGAGAGGGTATTCAGGCACTTGGGCAGCTGTGTAGGTGTGAGGTCCCAGAGGTGCTTATGTGAAGAGCCAGGTCTTCAACTTCTTGCGCAACTCAAGATGTGAGGAGGTGGCTCTGATGTTTTGAGGCTTGTGGAGGTGGGTGGAACCAAGAAAAGAAGTGGGTGGAGCCTCTGGAGGAAGTGGGCAGAGCCACAAAAGTGGTTGTGGTCTCCTAAAAAAATGTGAGCACCTGCACTTAATATTTTACAAATTAAGCACTGTCCTATGTGAGGCAGGGGGCCCTTGGTTGGTGGCTGCTGACTAGCAGGCCACGCGGCTGTGGGAGCTGGGCTCCTGGTCACTTGCTCAGGACAAATGGGGAAGTAGGTAGGAGTAGAAGTTGCACTGCCAGGGCCACTCGGGCGGCTGGGTGCAGGGTGCTTTTGATCCTTCGGGCGCTCAATGGATTGCAATGGAAAAGCTCAAGGACGAACAAAGGCTGCAAGCTCGGAGACAAAGATTCTTCAGGTGTGACCACCACTTCGAGAGGCAAGTTGGGTAGTTGGAGGATAGGTAGGTACCCAGGAGTCGGTCACAGGGGGCCGCAGGGCACCGGGTGCAGGGGTGCCTTTTGGTGTTGGGAAATCTTACCCTCTGTTGATCGCGGTTGGGGGGTCCCTGGTTCTGAGGCTGCAGGCGTCGTCAGGAGCGGCGAGGTGGGTCCTTGGGTGCCAGATTCGGGGTCACAGTTGCCGGGGGGACGTCCTCTGGGTTTTTGTCCACTCCAGCACAGGCCAGGCTTGGCGGGTGCAGAGTGTGCAGAGTTCGCGGTTCCGGGCTGATGCCAGGGGTTAGATACTTGCTTTGAGCAGAGCTACTGCTCGTGGGAGTCCCAGGTGCTCAGAGTCACAAGGTTGCCAGGTCCTCCGGGGTTTGTGAGGTTGCTGGCCACAAGAGGTGCCGGGATTTAGCAGGAGCAGGTTCGAGGGTCGACAGGTCGGTAGGGCTGGGGCCAAAGCAGTTGGTGTCTTCCTCTTCTTAGCAGCTGCATGGCAGGTCTTCCTTCTTCTTGCTCTTCTTTGCTGTTTTGGAATCTGGAATCTAAGGAAGGCAGGTTCAGGGTGCCCCTAAATACTAAATTTAGGGGCGTTACAGGTAGGTAAAGGGCAGAGACCACCGGGTCCCTGTCCTGGGGTGGGTACACCCCCTATCCTGCCACTCTCCTGTGGGAGGGGGGCAGTGGCCTAGTCCTGATTGGGTAGGGCTCCCCATCTTCAAGATGGCGAGGACCCGGAGATGTGCTTCACCTCGACTCCCCCACCTGAGGGGTGGGATTGGCAGAGGCTGGCACATCCCCTGTCCTTACTTGGAGTTTCCGGCCAGTCTTCCCGCCAGAGTGGGGGTTTAGAACCGGTAGGGGCCAGTTGCTGAGTACAGCAAGTGGCCTGGAGAAGCTCACCAAAGCGGTATGCCTTTGAAGCTTTCCCTGCCCATCCTGGGGGAGGAGACCTAGCACCTCGCCCAGGATGTGCATTGTTGCAGGCCCAGGAGAGCGGCTGTCTCTCTACCCAGGGGTCCAGCAACATATCTGCTGTGTGGTAGCCTAGGCAGCTCCTCAGACAAGATGTGGATTGTAGGTTAGGTTCAGGGGGACTCTCTAAGATGCCCTCTGTCGTGCATTGTACATTAAATCCCACACTGGCATCAGTGCAGGTTTAATATGCTGAGAAGTTTGATACCAAACTTCTCAGTCTTCAATGTTGCCATCATGGTGCTGTGGAGTTCATGTTTGACGAGCTCCCAGTACCATATACTCTTAAATGGCACCACTGCACATACAGTGCCCAGGAATGGACCTGGGTACTGTAGGGGCACAGGGCTCATGCTCCTGAGCCCACACCACTGGCATAGGGCATCCAGCTAGAGGGGTGGCTGATGTATGCCAGGGCTGTGTAGGGTGTGGGCATGGCACACAGGGATGTGTGCCATGTCGACTGTCTGTTTTGTCTTGCACCCAGGCACTCAGCCTTCAAGGGCAGTGTGTTTGTGTTAGGGTACAGGGCCTCCCAGGGTGGCACAATAAGTGCTGCAGCCCTTAGTGGCCTTCCCTGGTCACAAGGCCCTGGGTACCTAGGGTACCATTTACCAGGGGCTGACATGTGGCCAGGGTTTGCCAATTTGGGTTTTAGGTTTTAGGGAAGGAACAGAGGCCCTGGGCACCTGATTGGCAGGAGTCCAGGGCACACTCAGTCAAAGTACATTCAGCCATTCAGCAAAAAGCGGGGGCATACCATGCAAGAAAGATGGCACTTTCTCACACCTACACATCCAATGCGCCACCTTATTAATTAGTTGTGTCGTGGGTTCCTCTTTTTGGCTTATGAGTGCTGGAACACCTGTCAGAACAACTGTATACGGGCTGCTAGCTGGGTGCAAATCTATGACTGGTAGATCTGGGGTGCTCTGCGCAACGAGCGGGGATCTCTCTTGCAATTGCTGCTGCGTGTTTTCTGTAATTTCTATCCTAGCGTGCCCCCCCTGCTGTGTTGTGGGGTTACCTGCGATCCCTGTCCTCGATTCCCTCAGGCCCATGTTTGTAATACTCCCAACGTGTTCAGCTGTATCATGAGGGGCCCTGGTGCTGGTGACATCAGTTTCTTTTGTGTGGCCCCCCCACCCTCCTATTCACTGCGGGCGGGGCCGGGACCTTAGAAACATCAACTGGCCTGTGTGCTATGCCTGCGCATTTGCATGTCCCTTGGTTAGCTTGGTTAGCTGATGCACTACTAAAATTGAGGAGTTGTAACAGTTTTTCTTCAATTGACCCTAATTTACATAAAAGAGGCCCCAGGAGGGCAAACATCAAAGTCTGTAGTCTTTTCCATTGCTCAGGATCGCCCCCACAGTCCACCGGAATACGATCACCACTGCTAGGAGCTTGGTTCAGAGCTGGTCCTTTGTCAAGTTTCGATGGCAGCTTCTCATGGTGCCTATTTACTTGCTTGTTTGATCTGGATTTTTGTTTCTGTTTTTGTAAGACACCTCCTCTCATTCGCTTTGCAGACGGCTCTCCACTGCTTATTGCCAGAGATTTCGATGGGCTTACCACGCTTTCCCTAGCGACTCTTTTTGATCTAGTGACAACCTCACTGTGGTGCGAGCCAAGCGTAGATGCAGTTTGAGCCGTGGTGGGGATCAATGGTGCAGGGGACTCTATGGTCATTATAGATGGAGTATCTGAGACATCCAGGTCCTGCTCTCCCACGGGTTCTAGGGCCAGATTAGAGGAATGTATCTGTGCCACTGTGGTAACCACAACTGACGCTGGTAAAATTTCTGGGAAGTCAGCTAATTCCCCATCATTAGCTAAAGCTGGGGTGTCAGAGTGTGAATGATCCGCAACTTGTTCCGCCCCCCCCTGGGGGATTAAGCCATGATTATGCCACCCATCGATGACCTTTTTTGCGCTGCAAGGGTGTCCAGAGAAAGTCTTTTTTCAGTGAGCTGGATTTGGTGGATTAGGACTGATTCTGCCCTGGTCAAAAAAGTGTCCGGAGTCCCCATGACCCCACCTCCACCCCCAGCCAATAGACCCGTAGCCTTGCTTTTACTCATGGGGGCAGATTTACAAGAAAGTGACGCATCTATAAAGATGCGTCACTTTCCCTGCGCCACCATTAGAAACCCTTGTGCCACTATGGATGCGCCGTATTTACAATACGGCGCACCATGGCACAAGGATTGACAGGTACGTCAGAATTTCGGACTCATCTGTTGACGCAAAAGTCACGCATTGCTGGAGTGGTGTCGCAAGCACGACACAGCTCCAGCAATGCAGGGGGAGGCCTATCATCATTGTGCTGCGACACTCCTTACGCCTGCTTCAAGCAGACGTAAGAATTTGACGCAGTGGCGTCCTAGAAGTGGCGCAGTGAAATCTTGTAGATTTCACTGCATCACTTCGACAAGGCTTTTTTGCGTTGGAACGCCCACCCTGCATACATTATACCTGACGCAGGTATAATGTGACGCAGGGCTTTATAACATGACGCATCTCTCTAGATGCGTCACGTTGTAAATGGGCCACATTTTTACGCTGCAGCTGCGTCACGAAAAGTGATGCAACATCGGCGCAAAAATGACGCATGGGGCTTATAAATCTGCCCCATGATGTGTAATGATCAAGGGGCATATTAGCAAGAACATGCGATATTTATCGCAAAACGCGCTTAGCGCGTTTATTTTTATTGCTGCCTATCGCTGGATATTTTATCGGAGAAAACATGCTATTAGCAAGTTTATCTCCACTGTGCTAAAATATCCAGCGATAGCGGCGAAATGCCTGAATATCGCTGGAAATCCAGCGATATTCACGCATTAACGCCATGGTGGACTTAACCTGAAGATCCACCTCCCATTGAGGAATACAGGTAAGTCAGGTTTCCAACAGGTGTTAAATACCAGCGATAATCGCGCTTCGCGCAATTTTTTTTATCACTTCGCCTGCGTTTGTAATAGGCAATAGCTGTGTTAGCGACTGCTTTCAGTTGCTAACAGTTTGGGTACACCTACTTTGCATGTCATTAGCGATAAATATCGCTGACATGCAAAGCGGGCCCCATACCGGTCGCTGTCGCCTGAAAGCTGTCGCTAACCGCTGATAGCGACAGCTTACTGATAGGGCGATAAAATAATCTGCGCTTTAGCGGCAAAAAGTGCTGCTAAAGCGGCGATGAAGCCCTTGGTAATATGCCCCTGATTTCTTTTTTATCCGCAAGGTACACAGAGTACACAGAGTCAGGGTAAAGACCTTATTTAGCAGCTGATTTCCAAATTGCTGAGCAAAATCGCCGGGGGGGTGGCCCAGCTCAGCCTCCTCCGGCCTCTACCGGGCACTCCAGGAGAGCGGGACTCAGTACTCAGTACTCTATTCTTCTCGTTTTGTTACAGCTCAGCAGCAGGATGGGGACAGTTGGGAGGTAGTGTGTGCCTTCTTCCTCTTTGCACTGGACTGCAAGACAGAGAAAGTCAAGATGTCCCTCCCCCACCATTGAGTTATCACCCTTGAGTTATCACCACCAACCTACCAAGACCACCAGGTGCCAATCGTCAGAGAAGAACCCGTCTCTGCCCTTCGTTCTTCCGCAAGCTACCGCTCCTCACTTTCTGCTCTCCAATCGAGGGGTGCTAGCAATTGGCAATTGCAATGGGCTGGAAAGAGGTCACCTGGCCTCCTGGATTCCTCGCCCGCTTCCCTGCTTCCCCGCTGTCAGCGCAGTGCAGCAAGCAAGCAAGCTTAACAAGCTGATATGCGGCTCCCGCGCTTGAACAGCCTTTCTGATATGCAGCTCCTTCTGCATTAAACTTTTCACGGGTCCCACCGCGCCAGGCAGCACCGCCACTGGTGTGCGGCTCCTGCCGCTCTAAACAAACTTTCTGGTGGGGGCTTCCTGCTGCATTAGACATGTTTTCGCAGCTACCACGCTGGGCAGCACCCCCCGCGGCACACACAAACATTTCCAATACGGGGCGAATATGGGACTAATATGCAACTGATGCGGCTCCTGCCGCAGGACAGTAAGACTTTACTAATATGCAGCTCCGCAGCCCCGCAGCTCCGCGTTAAACAATCCTTTCACCCACTTGGATCCTGGCAGCACCACTGCGATACAGAAGGTCGGTCACCGCACCTCTGGTGATGGAGGGCCAAGGGGGGAGCCGAGCCTGTCCCGGCTCACTGTCGGCGGCTTCTGCAGTATTTCGGCGTTTTGCCGCGTTCACGCTCTGCACGCTCTGCTCCAGCTCCAGCTCTGCTCCAGCTCCCTGCCATAATGTGATCGCTGCCCTAATTTTCATTAATGTGATCCCACTCCCACTGTCCTACAATCTCAGGCTTTCTTGGGCAACCGTACGCTAAGTATAAGCGTGGCTGGGAAAAAGCGTCCAACTGTTTGTTTAGTCACTGCTTCTAAGTGATGATTCACCAGAATGGCTGTCCTTCAGACACTCCCAGTACCGTCTGTATCAACATTTTCCCCCTTCCTGGCGCCGGTACATTGGTCTGTTTTTGAAGGGCTGCATGCCTTCCTTAAAAACGGAGGGGCAGATTTACAAGCCCCTTGCACCACCCGTACTTCACTTTTCTCATGTTAAAAATGACGCAGAAGTGACACAAGGGGCTTGTAAATATGCCCCGGAGTCAGCAATCTTTGGGAGGGTGGGCCTGCCTTCTTGACCTATGGAGGAATTGACGAGTACTGCGCGGATAGCCGGGACTGCGCCGGAAAAGCCTAATGAGATGCCATGGGCAATTATTTACCAGTGGTTGATTAAATCTACACAGCAACCTTGAATCCTTCATACAATTCAATTCAACGCTGAATTCATGCGGACCGCCACCTGAGGGGCTGTAATCCTGACTTCACCTAATCATAGGTTGTCTCCCTCCCCTTACCTCTCCCCGTCCTGAGGAAGACCCGCCTGCAGAGGATACAAACTACCCTCCATGAGCCATGGTCGAAACGTCGTTGGCAAGTGAATATACTCTGTTCACCATCAAGAAACAGCAAACAATTTATGAATCAATCAGAGACAGGCCCGTTTGTAAGACTGGTGCTACTGTAAACCACAACCAGTTTACTAAGGATATGACTATATGTAATTGACTTTTCAAAATTATTCTTTGATTTCCCACCCTATATACCTGTTCTATTCTCACGAGCACTCTCTTTCTGCACACTGCCCCTGGAGAAATCTTCTTTCTGTTTTGAAACATTGTCTACAGTGATTTGTTAAAATGACTGTGAAATTAAACAGTCACTATTGAAGCTATCTAATGGTGTTTGTATGTCATTTTGAGGATATATTTAATCAAATTGAGAAATAACCGGGGTACATTGATGATGTAATTTGATCGAATCACAGACAGAATGTCGACTACAGAAATATCGACGTACAAAATATCGGACGCAAAATATCTATGTCAAGAATATCGCAGTCCTGTCTACATTATGGTAAGTACAGAAATATCGAGAAAAGAAATTGTTGTCAAAAATATCGTTGTTAAAAATATTGTTTTTTAAAAATGTTTACAAATAATGTAAAATAAAATAAATAATACAAATATTTAAAATAAACCTAATTAAAAATATGTTAAAAATACATATAATGTAAAAAAATAAAAAAATATATGCATATAAAATATAATATATATACTTAATAATATTTACAATTAATTATTATAACTTTTAAATTGTTAAAGAACATTTTATAAATTATAAATACATACATACAAATACAACAATAATAAAAATATAAAAACTATAGATATAAATAAAATAAAAAAAAGTTAAATAAAATATACACTACATTAACTAAAACAGTAAATATTGGATAGCGTAGGGGTTAAAATTACTATTCCAACTCCAGCGGTTGCAACAGTAGGGAAAGCATTGGATAGCGTGCATAGGGTGCAACAGTACGGAAAGTGTTGGATAGCGTAGGGGTTAAAATTACTATTCCAACTCCAGAGAGTGCAACAGTAGGGAAATCGTTGGATAGCGTAGGGGTAAAAATTACTATTCCAACCACAGAGGGTTCAACAGTAGGGAAAGCGTTGGGGAGCGTAGGGGTTAAAATTACTATTCCAACTCCAGAGGGTGCAACAGTAGGGAAAGCGTTGGATAGCGTAGGGGTTAAAATAACTTACTAATAATGATTTTTTTTTTTAAATAAATAATGTTTTAATTATTAAATAACAATAAATTAACTAACAAAAAACAATAAATAATTACTTAAAAATAATTACCAATTAATGACCAATTAACAATTAAATAGATGATAAATACAATTAAATAATAATGATCAAAAATGAATTACCAAATAATTAAATACAAAATAATTAATTTTCAATACCAAAAAACAATAATTATTTAAAAAATGTAACAGTTAATTAATTAATAATACCTTATTGATAAATACCAATAACTTATAATAAATAAAATGTAATTACCAATTATTAATAAATGAACAATAAATAATTTCCCCAAAAAACAATATTAATTATCAAAAAGTTATTCCCAATTAATAATTAATTAGGAAAAAATAAATTATCTATGCTCAACAATATTTTTTTACTTAATTACAATTAAATTACCTCCTACCCTATTGCCCTATAACTTCACAACACACTTCAATAATAAATGAATACACTTAATATAATTACCAATTAATCAATTAATGAACATTAATTACCAATTGATGATAATTAATTACCAATTAATAATTATTTAACATACAATTATTTATCAATACCAATAAATATTAATAAATAATTACTTAAGTACAATTAAATTACTTCCCACCCTATTCCCCTATAAACCCACAACCTGAAACAGAACTAAAACACAAAATGTATTTACAAATAATTACTAATTCCTATTTTTTGTAATTAATTTACTATAATTAAATGACCAATTAATCAATTAATAAAAACGAATTACCAATTAAAAACAATTAATTACCAATTAATAATTATTTAACATAAAATTAATTACCAATACAAATAAGTAAAAATAAATAATTACTTAATTACAATTAAATTACTTCCCACCCTATTCCCCTATAAACCCACAAGCCACTACAGAACTAAATCGCAAACTTTATTTAAAAATAATTACTGATTCCTAAAATAAAATAATTAATTTACTATAATTAAATTACTTCCCCCCCATTCCCTTATAAACCCAGAACCCTGCTACAGTACTAAAACACATAATTTACTTAAAAAGAAATATTACTAACTTCTAAAAATGTAATAAATATATTCTAAAACTAGTACAATAATATCGATATTACTAACTTCGATATTTACATAAACGATATTTCTTACCTTCAGGTCAATATTCTGGTCGTCGATATTCTTGATTTCGATATTCTGTCCCTACGATATGAGCAACACGATATTACTGTAAGTCGAAAGTAAAAACTCTATATTTAGACTGTTTACCGATTTGATCTCTATGTGTACCTTAGATAAATTTTGACCTAAAATAACAGTATCCTTTTAGAAAAAGTCTAGGACCACTGTTTTTCTATACCGATCATTACCCAGGTTCGTGGACTAGTATGGGTCACCCCATTATTAAATAATGTTTTTCTTGACCTATGGGGCTACTCCTTGCTGTGGTAATAGGCTCTGTGTGCCTCAGTGGTCTGTGTCGTCCTTGGGGGACTTTTGCATGGCTTCAAAATGATTCATGTGTAAAAATGTTAGTGTTTTCTCCTTTTGTTCTCCTTCAGTTCAAAACGATGTCTCATTAAACAAAGGGCAGGAACTGTTAAGGAAGACAATAACTGAGATATACATGAATCAGCTTTTATTCTGGTAAAAAAATTAGAATAGATTAAAATAAAAATATGCTAGTATCGGCTGGACATTCTAAAACCCTGGTGTGTAAGCAGATTTTCCAAAAAAATAGCCTGCACAACTCTTCATAAGCTTGCTAATTAAATACCTGACAGTGAGCAAAACACTACACTGACAAAAAAACATTAGCAAAGCCAGTAAGTTTGTTTCAGTTTTAAAATAGGACACCGATTGGCTTTGACAAGCTGGTTTATACTTTTTTTTGCTATACATGGGACTGCTTTTCCACTATGGGGTCATTTTGATTGCACCAGAAAATTAATTCTAGCCTGTCCTGGGATAATGGTGTGCCACTGAACTGTTGTTTCTAGTTAATAAACATGTACACATGCAGATTCTTTTTTTAAATAGCCTTCGGCCAAATGTAGAGATACATTTAAGGAAATGGCAGGGTAAAGCGGATGCCGGTATATGGGATAGAGAAACGGCAGGTTCCTGGTGCCTAGAGTTTTCCTGCTGTAATTTTTTGTATGTTAAAAAGGGGCTTTGCCTGGTGACCTAGGTCGTGTCCAGACTGAGATAATCCTCTGTCGGACCCCAAATGCAGGTACTCTTTTTGATAGGCATACTAGGAGGCCAATTAGGATGTAGGGCGGATTGCCACCGCCCGCATGGCGGAGGCGATCCGCTCTTCATCCTTCCCCGCCCGCCACCCATTTACCCCTCGCCATATTAGTATGGGGGGTACCGCGGCGGATGGGAAGACCGTCTGCCGCTTTTCCGCCCAGTCGACAAGTCGACCGGGCAGAAAAGGGTTTAATATGGTGGCGGTGTCTGCTAGACTCCACCATTCATATTAGCATGGGAGCGGAAACATGCCTTTAAAGGCATGCGGAATTCTCTTCAGGGGGCCCGTTGCAGGCCACCTGGGTATTGGGGGGTGTGGGGTGCACATGGTACCATTGTCATGGACAAGGTGGCAGGCACCTCGCGGTGCCTGTCACCTTGTGCATGATACATTCCCAGCATTGTGGCGGGCGGTGCTGTGAGCACCGCTCACCACAATGCTGGGAATGGAGGATGCCACCGCCACAGTGGCAGTGGCATCCTAATCACCGGTGCGGGACCGCCGCACCACTGGCAGCCGGTCCCAGCACCGCTAGGGTGTCCGCCCGCCATCCTAAAGGGCCTCTCAGTCTTTCATTTATTGTAACATTAATAATCGCCTTCCCTTAGTCACTGAACTGCCCTAGAAGAGGAGTGGACATGAAACCAGACATAAAACCAGCTACAAGACTGTAATGAATAACACAAAACAACAAATATAATTGAAACAATGTGTCAATCCCAGCAAAACAATTACAATACCGCCATCTGCTCACCAAATTTAGTGCATGCGGTTATCTTATATAAAAAATACAAATCACAATTCCAGAAAGACATTAATTATTATACGCTCCCTCTGTCTATACGCATATGCTGCCTTTAATTAACACTCTTTAGAAGTGTAGGGTATAGGGCTGTAATGCGGGCCTCAGCAGCCTCTTTGTCGCAGAGGATACTGAACTTTCAGGCCTTGAATTGGCAGTGCTTCTCAAGGGCAGTGTGGGCAGCTGCATGGGACCCCGTGCTTAGCTCACCACAGGGGGTCCCACACCAGTATGCATTAAATGGCATTGCTTTTTCCCTCTTCCTCAGCTGCGCCTCACTGGGCCATATTTAGGAAGTCTGGGAGCAGCCCACTTAATCACTGTTCCAACACCGTACACCAGGGTGCCAAAGGGGCCAAAGGGAGAATGATGTCAAAATAGATCTCAAAGGAACATTATAAAATACCTTTGATGGTCATTGTCCATGTTGCAGCGGGGCTGGTCTCTTCAGAAGCTTGCCATGTAAAAAACTGTGAATAGCTTTGTTGTAGCTCATATTTCATGTAACAAAGAGCGACCTTTAAGTTACCTTTCCGTACACTTCTTTTCTGCTGTTTTGTTATAAGTTTGTAATTTTTAAAGAGGCCTATGTGATTTTTGCTGGCAGGTTTTGCTGGAACAAACACAGCAGGGGGTGAAATCAAGATGCGCGTGTCGGTCAAAACAAAAGAAAGTAGCGGCCACCATAATTGAAAATACAGCTAGGCATGCAGCGACGCAACAAATATAAATAAAAAAAGTTCTCTGAAATAACGCGGAACTAATCTGTACTTGGCCGGTGCTGCTGAGGTAGAAAACGGAAGTGACATTTCACTGCATGGGCCATTTAAGATGGGGCAAAAAAGAATGACACTGCACTGAGCCAATAGGAAGCCAGCAGGTGGGAGCTAAGTCCTTTTCGAGTAGAGCAGGTCTTCCAGCCAACGTATGCGCTGCCGGGGCTCGACCTAACAAAGGCAAAGAAAGGAGGATTTCTAAACTTCTCCTCCAATTACTCTGCCGATTTGGCATGGCATGGCGTGCTGCGTGCTGGACGTGGAGCTTTTTTACGGCATTGGAGCTCATCGACCCAGCAGACTTTAGCCTTGAGGTAACTTCCGGCCGGCGAGTCGAGTTGAACTAGTGAGGCAGTGAGGGCGAGAGTGAGCGCAGTGGCTGTAGTCAGCCAGTGCAATGAGAAAGCCTGGGACCCCCAGAGGTGGTCCAGCTAGGAAAGGGTGCAACTTGTAGGTGCCCACGGTGACCTCCCGCTCAACCCCCCCCCATGCCCTTACTCCCACCATCAGGCACCATTACACTGGTGACTGATGTTTTTGATGGTCCTGACAATGGCACGTTATGACTAATGGTTGACCTGATGATGACTGGGGAGGCCTAGCCGGCCTGCTCTCCCTGCTTAACTCACTAATTAACTCCGTAATTACAGATAGTGAACCGGACCTTCAAGCTTCTTCTGCACCTCTCTGCCCAAAGCAGGGCTGAGGCACTCGCTGATTTGGGAATGGCTGGCATCTGACGTTTAGTGATTGCAGCTGCCGTCGTGGTTGGCCTGGTTCCCGGTGCCCGGACAGCCTAGTGAAAGTGGAAGCAAAGGCACCAGTGGGTGAGCTAGGGGTGCCTCTCCTAAATCGTTTTTAAAAAATAGGCCAAGTACTAATCAGCATGAATTGTGATACCCTGAAAAAGTACATTAAGTGCTGGCATGCGCCTAATATAGCATAGTGGCGAACGTTTTTAAAAGGCATGGTGGCAGCTTTTAGCGAGTCCAGCACTCGCTTCACTACCAAAAAATAGTTCTCTTCAACTGCTAGTTGTAAGGATGGCTCAGTAATCAAATGGTACAGGAGCTTAAGCTTTCTTCTTAAAAAAGCTAGTAGCTCTCCTTCCAAATCATCCTCTATCAAAAGTTAAAGTCTAAGATATAACTCAACATTTAAAACACCGGAAATGGGTAAAAGAGGACTAGTGTAGCCCTTAACAAGAGGAAAAGCACACACTTCAAACCATTTTACACACTCACCAGCACATAGAACTCAACCTTCCCAATGATAACCCGAAGCTCTCTCTTGCTAATGGCCCACAACATAGAGCACAACATGATAAAAGAAAGATATCAATAAAAAAGGGCCTCTTTTATTAAATACAAAAAAATAGTAATATGAATCTGCTATTGATTACTGACTATGACATAGGACAAGAATATGGATCCTGAAAAACACTGGAGCTCCAAGCCGAAGTCAAATCCTCTGCTTCGATGCTTGAACAGATCCAAGGGCTAGAACCAGCAATGCAGGTTCAGTCTAAAATGGAAAGAACAATATGAGAATATTTCTCCCCTTATAATAAAAATCAGGCACCCCAGAATGTTTTAGCTATGCATCCTAAAACCTTAACTAGTGACCTGATAGCCAAGAAATCCTTAAGTGATAGTTCAACCACGTTGGGCGTGGAAATTGAAAACATCTCTTTGTTGCCCCACTTCCAGGATCCTTAGCAGAACTAGTCTTCATCAAGGACTTCAGTGGTACTGGGTCTCCCCCTTCCCATGTTCCCAAAAAAGAAGCTACCAACTGTCTCCTGGAATCAAGTTAAGAAAGTACCCTGGACATTTCTATGCTAACTGGCCAAAGTCCTGTAGATTGATTTCACAAAGTAATCCCCCAGGTAAATCAACTAAATGAAGCACTGGAAGGAAGACCCTTTCTTCATAGTTCATTCTCTGACTGGCACTCACAGCCTTTCCCACGTAGATGTAACACCGGACTATGCGGGGACAGCACTCAAGATCCAGATCTAGCAAGGAAAGGTGCAGAACCTTGTGAAAATGTAGAAGAGAGGCTAAGCTTTTGATCAAAGGTACTCCGGCCAACCCAGTCTGGGAAGAAAAAAATGCTTGAACCCCAGAGGCTTCCACGTAAAATCCTGGTCACTGACGGGCAAAGTGATTTCAGAACGCAGAACAGGAAAGACAAAATGAATGTCAATGTGCTAGATTGGAACAGATATAAGTCTTTATTTTCTAACTTAGTGTTTTTTTTGGGAAATCAAAGTTCTCCAATAGGGCAAGGTCCAAAGTCCAAAGTCCAAGGCAGATGCCAGCAATGGTCCTTCAAGTCAGTTTGTTCATAGCTGAACTCCTCCTGAAGATGATGATTTTGACACTAATAATTCTTTACTCGGATGAATTCACTGCCCTGCCCAGGTCCAAGGATTAGCCTTCATACTTTGTCACTTTTGTGATCTCAAAATTCTCCAGTTAAGCATGGCTGGAAGATCTATGTGGACAGGGATGCATAAGGCTCGATACCTTTACTGGTAGTTCCTGCTGAACACATTTTCAGTGTGGCAAAATGCACTGTGTGGGTATCAAACATATTGGAACCATACCCCAACACCGTACCCAGTGTTGGAGAATTTGATTCCATCCATGGTAGGGCTCCTCCGAGAAGCCCTCCTTGCTCCTGGGACCGATCTTGCAGAGCCTGACAGCCACCTAGGGCTGCTGCCGACCACAGACACGATTCTGCCCTCCTGCTGCTGGGCCAAGCAGGGGAAGTTAGGACAATAGGTTTCTTGTCACAGGGAGTTGTGACCACCTCACAGGCAGGATTTAGTGTATTAGTCCTGGGTGGGGGCGCTTGCCAGTGCAACATAGTCTGCTGGAAAGGCACAGTTGGAGCCTGCTTTGCATACTCCAGTTCAAACCAGCTCAGGGAGTATTTGGCTTCCGCTCTGGTGCGAAACTGGACAAAAGACATGGGGATATCCTCTCCACTGTCCAGCCCCTCCTCTAGGAGGGACCCCAGAATCATCCCAACCCTCACCTTAGGGTACTTAAGGGCTTACCTGTGGGTGGGTCCCTAGATTCATCATGGGATTTAATTCAGATCTAACTCCGCGTCCTCTTCAACCCGTCTTGACATCCTGACCGCGTCATGCTGACTGAGTCGGATTGAACGCATCGAACTTCGCTTCAGTAACCAAGACTGCCACGGGAAGTCTCTGTCTGCTCTGGACCTCTTTGTTCTGCAAGTCGCTGCACCATCAGTGTCTGTGCTCCATGCACGTTCCATCCTGGGCCTGTGGACATCCAAAGATATCTGAAGGAATCTCCCTTGGAGTGAAGGAGTCACTCCCCTGCATCTGCAGGCACCGCACTTTATGTGCAAACCTGCTGTGTTTCCTGACGACCGGGCTAAAACTGCCTTCGCCATATCTTATTTGGGTGGGAATACAGCTAGTTGGTCCTTCCCTTTAATAGAGAGGAACGATCCTATGCTACTTAACTTCCCTACTTTTTGTGATGAAATGTGCAAACTCTTTGATAGAAAGGAGCACCAGCTTTCCCTAGATAGAGAACTCATCACACTGAAACAGGGCACACAGGACCTATTAACTTATATAACCACGTTCAACCGACTTGTTGTAGAGACAGAGTGGCCTGTAGAAAAAAGAGCCTCCTTATATTACCAAGGGCTGCGAGGCGAGCTAAAGGACGTTTTGGCCCAAGTAGTCCATATGCCAGATACCTGTGGCGAATTGATTGACCTAACAGTACAATTAGATTACCGACTTCAGGAAAGGAAGGGTGATAAACAGCGTCTAAATTCAAGGTTTCTGCGTTCCCGTCCAAAGGCTCTGACAGAAGAGCATCCACCGTCCGCTGATGGGACAGAAACGATGCAAATCAGTGGTATACGTGGACCATTGAGTCAAGAAGAGAGGAACAGAAGATGTAGTCAGAGGTTGTGTATGTACTGCGGAAAGCCTGGACATTACATTAAGGACTGCAAGTCCAAGACCAAGACTACGTATAAGGACAACAAAGGTTCTAGGAATGTGCCTGTGGTAGACTATCAGTCAGAGAATCCGGGAAACTAATCCGCTCAAACAAGACAGAGACCCCTTGTTTGAGGCAAGAAGAGGAAGAGGTCTTTCCCGCGGTGGCTAATACGGTACAAACTTCGGTGGCCCATATGAATGTGTGTGTCACGTTGGAACTTCCGGGAGAAGAGCACGTTCCTGTACACGCTCTGCTGGATTCTGGGGCTACAGGCAGTTTTATTGATCAGCAATATGCGCAAGAATTAGGTATACCCTGTATATGGAAAATGACGCCGGAACCCGTGAAGGCAGAACCGCCTTAACATCAGGCCCAGTGCGTTTCCACACTCACCGGATACCCATGCATGTTGGCATGAACCATTTTCAGACCATACAATTCGATCTCATTGGCGCCCCGAACTTCAAACTCATCCTAGGGATGCCTTGGCTCACCTTACACGATCCTCTAGTGCATTGGGCAGCCTGCACTGTTACTATGAATTATTTGTATTGTGCGGAACATTGTTCACAAGACAGAAGTTCAATGCCTTCCCATACAGAAAACCCAGCTATGCTACTTGCTAGTGGTTGTAGCAGTCAGAGTGTGTGTCTTGCTTGCATGTTACCAGAGGAATATTCGCAGTACAAGGATGTGTTTGACGAACAAGAAGCAAGCAAATTGCCTCCCCATAGGGAATATGATTGCGTAATAGAACTGGAGCCTGGTGCCTGCATACCATGCAGCCATATCTACGCACTAAGACGGAGACAACCTATCTGCAACAATATCTGAAGAAATTGTTGTCCTCTGGTTTTATCCATCCTTTGTCCTCTCCTGCATCCTCGCCCCTGTTTTTCATACCGAAACGCGAAGGAGGCTTGTGGGCGTGCATTGATTATAGGGCGATCAACAGAGTGACCAAGAAAAATAGATATCCTCTGCCCTTGATACCTGTTTTACTAGATCAGCTGAAAGGATCCAAAATATTCACCAAGCTGGATCTCAGAGGAGCCTACCATTTGGTGCGAGTGCGGCAGGGGATGAATGGAAAACGGTCTTTCGCACCAAATTTGGGCTGTATGAATACCAGGTAATGCCCTTTGGCCTTTGTAACGCCCCCGCCGCATTCCAATATTTCATGGATGAAGTATTGAGGGGATTGTTGGATGTCTCTTGTATCGTATATATCGATGACATTTTAATTTACTCCGCATCCCTAGAGGACCATGTACGTCATGTGGCGGCAGTACTGGAACACCTTCAGCGGTACTCTCTTTACGCCAAGCTAGAAAAATTTCTTTTTCACACTGCAGAAGTGGAATTCCTGGGATACGTCATCGGACCCAGTGGTCTCTGTATGGACCAAAAGAAGACTGACGCCATCATCTGCTGGGAATCACCCTCTAGCATAAAGACCCTACAGAGTTTCCTTGGCTTTGCCAATTTTTATAGGAGGTTCATCAAGGAGTTCTCCAAGATCATACAACCTACGACACACCTTCTACGAAAAGGAGCCACATTTATCTGGAACCAATGCTGCGGAACAGGCTTTTCAAATGTTAAAAACATGCTTTACCAGTGCACCAGTCTTGAGACATCCTGATCCCAGTCAACCATTCATGGTTGAAACGGACGCCTCCTACTACGCCATCGGAGGAATACTTTCCCAAAGATATCCAGAGACAGGACAGCTTCATCCTGTTGCCTTCTTTTCCAAGAAACTGTCTACTTGCGAGGTGAATTATAGTATCACCAACAAAGAGCTGTTGGCCATAAAAATAGCGTGTGAAGAATGGAGATACCACCTGATGGGGGCCAGACATACGGTGGAAATATACACCGACCATCGGAATTTGCTCTTTTTAAAAAGTGCCAAAGCCCTGACGCCTCGACAACTATGCTGGTCATTGTTTTTTGCTGACTTTGACTTTATAATTAAGTATAGACCAGGACCAAATGATAAGGCTGATGCACTATCAAGACCCATGCCAGTTCCAGAGACCGGCTCAGCTCCTACAGAAGAACCCCCCATTATACTCCAGAAGGCTTCATTTCCAACAGAAATAATGGATATGACAACGTCTTCTGCATTCCTGGAAGATGTGCAGAAACACGTTGAGAGCCTAGATGCGCATGAGTGGGTCATCAAAGATCCTCAACATCGATCCACTGTGAACAACTTACTGTTTTTTGACAAACGGCTGTACATTCCTGAAGGTCCTCTACAACAGCATGTTCTGCAATGGACTCACAATTCCTCTCTGGGTGGACACTTGGGGAAACAAAAGACTCTGCAAAACATGACTAGATATTTCTAGTGGGAAACCTTGAGGAAGGACACTGAAAAATATGTCTCGGACTGTTCCATTTGTGCGCAAGCCAAGACACAGCACCAGCGACCTAGTGGATTACTCAGACCAATACCCCTACCTCCAGCACCGTGGCACACGGTATCTATGGACTTCATTGTGGATATGCCTCCTAGCTTGGGTCACAACAACATTCTTGTAGTCATAGATCATTTAAGTAATATGGGGCACTTCATAGCTTTAACTAAACTGCCCACATCCGGAGAATTGGCTATTACATTCCTACAACATATAGTACGGTTGCATGAACTTCCTTCCATCCTCATTACCGATAGAGGTACGCAATTCACGTCTACATTTTGGAGAGCACTATGTGATATCATGAAGATCGATGCCAGACTATCTTCGAGCTATCATCCTCCGACCGACGGATAAACTGAGAGGTTGAACCAGACCCTAGAGCAATATCTCAGATGCTTCACATTGCAACAAGGAGAAGAATGGAGAACGCTCTTATGGACGGCGGAGTTTGCTTATAACAACGCAGAACACTCCTCTTTGGGTTGCTCTCCCTTCTTTTGCCTCAATGGATATCATCCTAATATGATGCCGTTTGACCAGCCTGTTACATCCACACATCCACCATTCAAGAACATCATGCACATCTCATATCAGTGTTACTGAATGCTAAAACACACCTAAATGCATCCAGAGCCCAAGATAAGGGGAACACAGAAAGAAAAAGACCACCAGAGCCTTCCTACAAGGTGGGGGATAAGGTATGGCTTAACACGAAATATCTGAAGTTTAGGGGAAACACCCGGCTGCAACCCAAGTTCGTGGGCCCATATGTCATCCACAGTATAATCAATTCCGTGGCCATGAAGCCTACTCTCCCTTCTTCTTGGCACATCCATCATGTGTTTCATGTTTCACTTCTGAAGTCTTGTCTCCCAGGTACCAGATTGTCCAAGAAACCGTTACCTGTGGAAATAGAAAGGGAGGAAGAGTACTTAGTAAAAAACATACTAGATTCCAAACATATCCGGGGGCGGCTACACTATCTTATTGAATGGAAAGGGTATGGCCCTAAGGACCTCTCTTGGGAGCCGAGTGTCAATCTACATTCTCCTGGACTTCTGCGCCGTTTCCACACACGGTTTCCTCATAAGCCTGGTGGACCGCCGAGACGTCAGTCATGGAGAGGGGGTTCTGTCACGTTTAATCGTAGGCCTGAATGGGGAATGAATGCGTAAGCTACATCTCCCAGAATGCCTAGGGAGGATGTAGTCCTATCTTCACGTCTGTCTTCCTTCTCCTACTTAAGCCCCTCCCGCTTTGTTACCGGTGCTTGTCACCTGATTTCCGAGTGCAGCGTTGTACGGCATTCTGACCGGCTTTATTTTTGAGCATTCTTTCCGGGAATTTTACGGAATCACGTTGAGGAGGAAGGTGCTCCCAATCCCCTCTGGAGCGCGACCTTCGCTCTTGCCTCGCCCTGAGGGAAACAAAAGATCCTCATGTTGAAGAGCACGGACGCACTTAAATGTTGCATTTTCCTTCGCGCTTGTGGCGCATTACTTTGTCTCCTGAAAGTGCACGGATACGCTTTCAACCGAAAGACATCCCTTCCAGTTCCGTGTGAGAAACGGAATACGGGAGGCGCACGGCAGCACTTCCTGAGGATATAGGAAGAGCTCCCACGTAATACTTAAAAGAGCAGGGAAGCGCTCTCTGTCTACACTTCTTCGCGCTGGGGCACATAACCTTCACAGAAAGCGCTTCAAGGATTTTGGAACCCAGAAGGATTATACCCTTAATACCATGAGCTGCTGAGAGGCTCGGATTAGATTCCATCTGTACATTTATCCTACACGCAGTTTTGTGTAGAAAAGAAGAATCTTATCTTTTGAACCTTTAGAGACACAGACACAAATCAAAAGAGGTCTGCCTGGTAACAGATAAGTACATTGCTTTATCTGCTTTCAGAACGTTATCTGCCTTTGTACTAATGAAAGGACTCTATCACTGAGAAAGAAGTGATATGAGCATTACTTGTATTCCTTTCTTTATTTTTTCCTTTTTTGCGTTTTTTGTTATGAAATGCGTGCAGCAGCTTTAAGTGTAAGTGAACTACAGCACATAGTTTACATTGATATAGATTGAAGGACTTGTGTGGGAACTTATGTGTGGTGTGTTGAGATCTACACAACTCCACGCCAGCGCTCGTTTGAATACTTTAACTGCTGCAACTTTATTGTTTCGTTTGTCCCTTTTTTCCCCTTCCCCTATTGTGGTCCTATCTGCTGAGGTTTTCTAGTACTCGCAGGTGGTCTCATATAGGGGGAAGAGGAAAGTTAGCATCTTACATCGCTCCCGCTCTATCCGGCTGACCAGGTTAGTGTTAACCTATATCTCTGTCGTGACAGAGGGTCTGCTTTTGATTCCAGTAGGCACACCTGCTTGCACGGAGCCTATCCTGACTTACTTGAACATGGTGAGTCTCCCGGACCTTGCTGCTCCTGACACCGTACCTTTTTGTCTACTTCCACGTGTAGCCGTTGCCATGGCCTGTTGGTGCTCTCGCCAGACACTGACCCCCTGGACATCGACAGCCAATGTGGGGCGGCTTGTACACCATTCCTGGTCATCCTCAGTGGCACCTGGTCCACGTCGCTGCAGAGACAAGGGTACAGTCAACTCTCCTGTAACTGCCAACATTGGTGGGCACTCGACTACCGTGCCTCCAGGTCACCACTGAGTGACCTGGACTCTGTCCCCTCTGCTTACAAATACTCTTCTCCTTGAATCAAACCTTGGATTCCAACAGACTCTTCCAGTTTCTTGAAGTCCTCCATTGGGGTCGACAGCAGTCCCTGATGTCACTTTGTACCTATGCACCTGGCTTCCCTGGGGCAGGTAACCTGGTCTCCTGGGTTCCACTGGTGGGGCGACTCTTGAACCGTTTATCTTCTACGGCGTGTCTTCCAAGTCCTCTGGGAAGGGTTCTTTTTCTTAAGATCTAAAACCACGACTTCCCTATTGACTTACCTTAAGCACGTGGTTGTGTATTCATTTAGCACACGGCCTCTGTAGGGTTCCTAGGTCCTTACCTTGGGTGGTTTCCTGGTCCCCCAGCACTTCTAAGTCATCTGGGTCCACTCCCACCTTTGGTCGCTAGTCGCTTTCCACTATTTTTGTATATGGGTTGGTCTCTCCTAGGAGCCCACTGTATTTTTGTGCTACTTGCCTGTCATATTATGAAAGTATTGTGTGTATTATAATTATCTCTCCGGGTAGGAGATATTGCATTGAGTTAGTGAATGTCTGTAATAAATAACTATTTTTATAACTACACTGTGTGGTTCTTTTTCACTTAATCTGCACTATAAGATTGGATACTGGTGAAAAAAGCTGCTTTACACTCCTCCTAGACAAAGCCTGATGGCTGCTCTCTACAGCTACCACGTATAGAGCTTTCTAGGGTTGTCTAAACTGATTAAAACATCATAAAGTTTGTCTGGATTGGTGCAGGGTGCAACACCTGAGTAAGTGTGTACCATATACTAAGCCAGACTCCTACAATGTATTTCACAGACATGGCATGTCACAGCTGTAAGAAAATCTTAACTCTGGTCATACTAGAGTATCTAGTGTCATTTGTTATCTGGACTCCTATGTGCAATGTCAACAGTCACATCTTCTAAAACCTTATCTTCAACACACTTCTTGTGTATCAATGTTTTATACACAATTCCATTGGGTTGGATTCAGTTCCTTCTTTCATGCCCAGTGTAGGAAAGTAAGATCTGCTTTTATGGTTACCCCACATTTTGCCTGGTGCTAAGCTGTTATTGACTAGTCTGACTGGGATCCTGCTAATCAGGACCCCAGTCTATCTGCTTTCTCCCTTAAATTGTTATGTTCAGCACTTAGGTACATACCAGATTGGTTACTGGGGTACCCTTATCAGTCCTTACTATATTGTACTAAGGTACCCATGGCATAGGTACCCCAGAGGTACCCAAGGGGCTGAAGCATGCATTATGCCACCCATGGGAGACCATTCAAAGTGGAACCACTTACTAAAGATATAGGTTTCCTATATCTAGGGACACTGCACTTAAAACCTATAAGTCACCCATATAGCAGGCCTTATCAATCCTGAAGTCTGGGTGCTTGGTTCTAAGTATGAGGATGCCCTGCATGAGCGGACAACCCTATAGCCTACGGAGTCCATTCTCCCGGGTTGTAAGTGAACCAGCCATATGCTATATAGAGCGGCATCGTGTAATTACGCGATGACCATCTCGAAACTGGCAGCAACGAATCCTTTCATGTTTGGTATCAACATGTTGGAATCATACCCCCACACCATAAACGGTGTGGGAGGTATGATTCCAAGCACTGGAAGGCTCTCAGTGCTCTTGGTACCAGTCTTCTAGACCTGGACAGCACAAAATGGTTGCTGCTGACCAGTGACATGATTCTGCCCTCCTGCTTCTGAGCCAAGCTTGAGCAGGGGAAGGCAGAACAATAGGTATTTTGTCACAGGGAGGTTTGACCACCTCCCAGACAGGATTTAGTATATTGGGGCTGGGTTGGTGCACTTGACAGTGCCACTCAGTCTGCATGAGGGGCACATTTGGTGTCCCCATGCATAGTCCATTTCAAACCAGCTCTTGGAGACGTTTGCTCCCGCTCTGACAAGGAACTGGACAAATAACATGGGGGTAACCTCACCCCTGTCCAGGCCCTCCCCTGGGAGGATTCCCTGAATTGTCCCAACCCTTTCCTTAGGGTACTTAAGGGCTCACCTATGGGTGGGTCCCAAGATTTGTCATGGGACAAGATTAAGATCAGACACCACTTCTTCTCCCGCCTGGCCACTCTGAACTTCGCTGGACTTCGTTTAGGCTCGACTTCATCTCCCTTCCAGTCTGCTGTATCGTCTGTGCCTGTGCACCATATATGAACCTTCCAAGGCCTGTGGGCATCAAGGACACCTGAAGGAATCTCCCTTGTAGTGAAGGATTCACTCCCCTGCATTCGCAGGCACCGCAACTAAGTCGACTGGTCTACTGATCCTGAGTTCCTACGGACTCTGAAAGGTTCTGCAACACAGGTGGTGGTTCTCCACAGCTCTCGAGGCCTGCCCTGTCCTCTCACTAAGTTTGAGGCCAGAATCTCACGTGCGGGCTGCAATAACCGAACCCCTGTGCACTGCATCAACTTGCAGTTTCAAAGGCTTGTTAACTTCCTTCCACTAAGATCTTTGGGCTCCAAGTAGCCCAAACCTCATGCATCTCCAGTGACCAAAGTCTTTGTCCACATTGCATCATTTGCACCATGACCTGCATCTTTTGGTGAGTTGCTCGAGTGCTCTTGCAACTCCAGTGCCTCTGGCTTGTGGGTCCTTTTGAGGGTTATCTTAGCTTCTTTTGGCCTCCCCTGATTGCTCAGGGCTTGCCCTGACTCCCCTGCTTGTGGTGAGTCCCCTGGACGTTGCTGGTACTGACATTGCACCTTCTCTGACTTCTGCATAGGTTGCATTTGGCAAGGCATGTTGGTGCTACTGCCCGACACCAACTCCTCGGCAAACTAAATCCAACGTGGGACAGCTTGTGCATGACTCCTGGACTTCCTCAGCACCACCTGGTCCTCACAGCTGCAGACTCAAGGACCTAGTCAATTCTTCTGCAACACCCGACATTGGTGGGCATTCGTCTTGCAGATCTCCTGGTCCTCCTGAGTGACATAGACTCCTCCCCTCTGCTTGCAGGTACCTCTCAACTAGAATCCACCTTAGGATTCCACCAGACACTTTCTCCTTCGTCAGCAGCGGCACTTTCCTGAAGTTCTCCATTGGGTTTGATGGCGGTTTCCGACACCACTTCACACCTATGCACCTGGCTTCCCTGGTGTAGTCAAAGTGGGTACTAGGGTATCCATGGGTGGACTGGCTCTCCAAACTTCTGTCTTCCATGGGGTTTATTCAGGGTCTACTGTGAAGGGTCCTTGATCTTTAAAAATCCAACCGCGACTTACACGTTGAGTTGTGTGGAGCACATAGTCGTATTTCCACACTGCACACACTCTCTGTGGGGTCCCTATCTACTCACCTTGGGTGGTTCCTTGGGTCCCTAGAACTTCTACGTCCTCTCAACATTGTCTTGACATGAGTTGTGGTTCTTATACCTAATAGCACTCGTTACAGTGCATACATTCACAACTCATGCCATTACAACCCAAGTCGTTACAACGACACGTTGTTACATCGCATAGCATTAAAACGCAAGTCATTACAATGACTAGCTGTAGGGGGGTGCTGGAGTTTGGAATAGTATAATTTACTATTCCAACTCCAGTGTGTGCAACAGTAGGGAAGGTGTTGGATTGAAAATCCAACACCTTCTGCCCCCTGCAGCAAGTCGTTGTAACAACTTGCGTTGTAATGTTAGAATAGCCATGATTTTGTTTGTGTATTTCTCTATGTAAGTTAGCATTCACGCCACCATTTTGTATGCAGGTGCCATTTTAAATCATGATCGAAGCTAATCCTTTGCTATTTCCGAGAGATTGCCTTTTCTAGGTTATGTTTATTCAAAGCTGAGTTTTGCTACACTAATGAATTCACTGTTCTTATTAGCGCATACCTTTCTCTTGAGATTGAGGTCTTCTCCCACTTGTCTACTGGCGGGTACTGGCAGAATGGCCTTGACTGATAGATAGTGTGTGCCCAGCTTCAGAATCGAAACTTACTCCTTGTATTTCTCTGTTCAGCTGCATCTGTTAAAAAATTACATTGTAGGTGTGCTTCCGTTGGTCCTGAAATGTACATAATATATCTTTATGCTTGATGATGTCAGTCCCTCTGCAGCACTCCTAGCGACTGGGCAGACTGGGCTCCTCTCTGAGTGTTTCTGAATAAATAGATATTGGTTTGTATTCTCTACTGTCTGACCGACTCTTCATATGGGATGGAAGACCGAGAGGTGGTCGTGAGTGACCCGAGTGACCCTATTTGGGCCACTTCCTTCAGTTGGCACCCGAACATGGACTCCTTCGGGTGAGGGACCCATCCCTTTCTGTGGACAGGGGGAGGTCGAGGCCATCGTCGGGTCAGACGGACAGATCAGGGATCCCTGCACGAACGAAGAGTCCCTGGTACTCGCAGCTGCCCCTTCTGTCTCGCTGGACGGTGCCTCGCTCAGTGGTCATCCCGACTGGAGTCCTGAACGGCAAAACCCATGGATCTGACCTTTGGTCTGAAGAGTAAGCAGTGGAGAATTAATTAAAAGAAAATCTGCATATATCAGGTGAGTTTGTGTTGGTTCTTTATTGATATGGTACCATTTTTATTTGTATTTCGTACGATCTAAAGGACTGTTTCTTTGGATAAAAGCATTTGCAATTGCTTTGCCAGGCATAAATAGTGAACTTGTTTTCTTTTGAGAATACCTGGTATTAACAAACTGTTTTCTTTGTGCTGTCGCTGTCATTCTGCAGATGCTCGATTGGAAGAAGCTCAGCCGGTGCTTCCAGAAGGCACTCTGAATTTTGATATGTATGTGAAGCATGGTCTTGATCCTATTATGTTTAGTACATTATGGCGCAAATATATGAGGGACAATGCTAAGTTGCAGTGGCCGTTGATGAGCACTTTTGATGAACAAAAGATTGAGTATTTACAAGAACAGTTGTTTAAGAGACGAAGTAGGCAGTCTATGTTTGATTCCCTCAGAACATGGCAGAAAGCTAGGGGTGGGCGGAATTTGCGGAATTAACCTTCGCAAATTATCGCGAGAATGTTTAAAATTATCGCAAACAAGCAGAAATATCGCGAAGATGCGGAAGTTTTTTTCCGGCATGTTCGCGAGATTTTCTGCATGGTTGCGGGTCGCCAACTTACCCATGTGGTTGCTTGCGGGCGCGGCCATCTTGTTTTGAGTTGTTCTCGCGGTGCATGATCGCGAGAAGAAAGACGTGATCGCGCGACGCATGACGTCACTGCGGGCGCGAACTGTCGCGAGACAGCGCAAATGGCTAAAAACAATACAACATCTCATGGAGAACGCGACCGGATCAAGAAAACTTGTCGGCGAACGCAGGGATTCAGGTAAGGCGATCGCGCGCGCGCAAGAATGTATCATTTTACAGCGCGAGCAAGAAACAAATTATCGCCAAGCTGCGGAAACCGGAATTTTTGACATTTTCGCGCTCTCCGCGGAACGCAAAAATGTCAAATTATCGCAATTTCCGCGAACGGAACGAAATTTTTGCCCAGGCCTACAGAAAGCAGCTAGAAGAGGCAATTGAAGGCAGAAAAAGAGGACTGGAAAGGAAAAATGCAGACATTGACTCAGAAAGCTGTAGCATATGACTGGGAAAAACAGGATAAGGGAGTTGAATGTGAAGATAGGAGGTTTCGATTATATATTGATAAATCATATGGGGTCCAGAAAGAAGATGATACTTTTGTGGACGCCCTGTTAAACACTCGACCCCAGTCTCCATATGCACTGCAAAGGATATATCCTACTGTCCTCTCACCAAGTTTGAGGCCAGAATCTCACGTGCGGGCTGCAATAACCGAACCCCTGTGCACTGCATCAACTTGCAGTTTCAAAGGCTTGTTAACTTCCTTGCACTAAGATCTTTGGGCTCCAAGTAGCCCAAACCTCATGCATCTCCAGTGACCAAAGTCTTTGTCCACATTGCATCATTTGCACCATGACCTGCATCTTTTGGTGAGTTGCTCGAGTGCTCTTGCAACTCCAGTGCCTCTGGCTTGTGGGTCCTTTTGAGGGTTATCTTAGCTTCTTTTGGCCTCCCCTGATTGCTCGGGGACTGCCCTGACTCCCCTGCTTGTGTTGAGTCCCCTGGACGTTGCTGGTACTGACATTGCACCTTCTCTGACTTCTGCATAGGATGCATTTGGCAAGGCTTGTTGGTGCTACTGCCGGACACCAACCCCTCGGCAAACTAAATCCAACGTGGGACAGCTCGTGCATGACTCCTGGACTTCCTCAGCACCACCTGGTCCTCACAGCTGCAGAGTCAAGGACCTAGTCAATTCTTCTTCAACACCCGACATTGGTGGGCATTCGTCTTGCAGATCTCCTGGTCCTCCTGAGTGACATAGACTCCTCCCCTCTGCTTGCAGGTACCTCTCAACTAGAATCCACCTTAGGATTCCACCAGACACTTTCTCCTTCTTCAGCAGCGGCACTATCCTGAAGTTCTCCATTGGGTTTGATGGCGGTTTCTGACACCACTTCACACCTATGCACCTGGCTTCCCTGGTGTAGTCAAAGTGGGTACTAGGGTATCCATGGGCGGGCTGGCTCTCCAACTTTCTGTCTTCCATGGGGTTTATTCAGGGTCTACTGTGAAGGGACCTTGATCTTTAAAAATCCAACCGCGACTTACACGTTGAGTTGTATGGAGCACATAGTCGTATTTCCACTCTGCACACACTCTCTGTGGGGTCCCTATCTACTTACCTTGGGTGGTTCCTTGGGTCCCTAGAACTTCTACATCCTCTCAACATTGTCTTGACATGAGTTGTGGTTCTTTTACCTAATAGCACTCGTTACAGTGCATACATTCACAACTCATGCCATTACAACCCAAGTCGTTACAACGACACGTTGTTACATCGCATAGCATTAAAACGCAAGTCATTACAATGACTAGCTGTAGGGGGGTGCTGGAGTTTGGAATAGTATAATTTACTATTCCGACTCCAGTGTGTGCAACAGTAGGGAAGGTGTTGGATTGAAAATCCAACACCTTCTACCCCCTACAGCAAGTCGTTGTAACAACTTGCGTTGTAATGTTAGAAAAGCCATGATTTTGTTTGTGTATTTCTCTATGTAAGTTAGCATTCACGGCACCATTTTGTATGCAGGTGCCATTTTAAATCATGATCGAAGCTAATCCTTTGCTATTTCCGAGAGACTGCCTTTTCTAGGTTATGTTTATTCAAAGCTGAGTTTTGCTATACTAATGAATTCACTGTTCTTATTAGCGCATACCTTTCTCTTGAGATAGAGGTCTTCTCCCACTTGTCTAATGGCGGGTACCGGCAGAATGGCCTTGACTGATAGATAGTGTGTGCCCAGCTTCAGAATCAAAACTTACTCCTTGTATTTCTCTGTTCAGCTGCATCTGTTAAAAAAATTACATTGTAGGTGTGCTTTCATTGGTCCTGAAATGTACATAATGTATCTTTATGCTTGATGATGTCAGTCCCTCTGCAGCACTCCTAGTGACTGGGCAGACTGGGCTCCTCTCTGAGTGTTTCTGAATAAATAGATATTGGTTTGTATTCTCTACTGTCTGACCGACTCTTCATATGGGATGGAAGACCGAGAGGTGGTCGTGAGTGACCCGAGTGACCCTATTTGGGCCACTTCCTTCAGTTGGCACCCGAACATGGACTCCTTCGGGTGAGGAATCCATCCCTTTCTGTGGACAGGGGGAGGTTGAGGCCATCGTCGGGTCAGATGGACGGATCAGGGATCCCTGCACGAACGAAGAGTCCCTGGTACTCGCAGCTGCCCCTTCTGTCCCGCTGGATGTAGCCTTGCCCAGTGGTCATCCCGACTGGAGTCCTGAACGGCAAAACCCTTGGATCTGACCTTTGGTCTGAAGAGTCAGCAGTGGAGAATTAATTTTAAAAAAATCTGCATATATCAGGTGAGTTTGTGTTGGTTCTTTGTGGATATGGTACCATTTTTGTTTGTATTTGGTACGATCTAAAGGACTGTTTCTTTGGATAAAAGCATTTGCAATTGCTTTGCCAGGCATAAATAGTGAACTTGTTTTCTTTTGAGAATACCTGGTATTAACAAACTGTTTTCTTTGTGCTGTCACTGTCATTCTGCAGATGCTCGATTGGAAGAAGCTCAGCCGGTGCCTCCAGAAGGCACTCTGAATTTTGATATGTATGTGAAGCATGGTCTTGGTCCTATTATGTTTAGTACATTATGGCGCAAATATATGAGGGACAATGCTAAGTTGCAGTGGCCGTTGATGAGCGCTTTTGATGAACAAAAGATTGAGTATTTACAAGAACAGTTGTTTAAGAGACGAAGTGGGCAGTCTATGTTTGATTCCCTCAGAACATGGCAGAAAGCAGCTAGAAGAGGTAATTGAAGGCAGAAAAAGAGGACTGGAAAGGAAAAATGCATACATTGACTCAGAAAGCTGTAGCATATGACTGGGAAAAACAGGAGAAGGGAGTTGAATGTGAAGATAGGAGGTTTCGATTATATATTGATAAATCGTATGTGGTCCAGAAAGAAGATGATACTTTTGTGGAAGCCCTGTTAAACACTCGACCCCAGTCTCCATATGCACCGCAAAGGATATATCCTACTGTCCTGGTGTCCTCGCAGCAGCCCTTTACCATTGCTTCCAGTATGTCTGTACCTGTATCTACTGCTGTCATTTCAACGGCTGTGGCTCCTCCTCCTCCTTCTGTGTCTTTGCCGTCTGTGGCAACTGTGACTGTTAGTACCCCTGCCACACCTATTGTCTCGCCGTCCCTCTCGTCAGTTCTTTCTCCTGCGTAACAACCATCAGCGACAATAGTGCATGTTACTTCTGATGCTTCTCCCACTGTGGTTTTTCATCCTCCGACATTAGTAAGTAGTGGGACACCGGTACCTGGATTTGAGGACAGGGATTGGATGAAATTGAAGGAGCACATGGGAACGTTAGTGCCAAGTGATGTGGGAGATGATGAGAAACAGATAATAGACAATCAGGCTGCACAGTGAGCTCATAATCCTATTTATAGTGTAGAGGATGTCTGTGCAACTATGAGAGATTTTGAGCCCTTTATACAGCAGCATGCCCTTAAACACATGTCCGCTACTTTGATTGGTCTTTGGCAACAGAGATCGGGTGTATATTAGTGAATTGGGGCCAGAACAAGTTTTTGCTAATGTCACACCAACAATAGCTTATAGGGGAAGGCTACATGAGAAAAGTACAAGGTCGGTGTCTCAGTTTCTGATGCGGGAGGTTCATCCTATATATCATCCAGAATTGCTGGAATTAACGGATGGCCGCGGTAATATTACTAGGCCGAGGGAGGCGGAAGTTTTCAGGAACAATGGGTTTATACTCTGTGGAAAAGAAGTGAAGTTTTATCTCTTAAGACTCACTTGCCTGACCGTAGGAAAAATCCTACTGCATATTATAAAGAATTGACTGAAGCTGCCTCTTCCACTGTAATGACTCTTGCTGATATTGAAATGTTTTTTGGTCTGCTGGTTCCGGTCAATTTTTGGAGGCAGGTATTCACACAAGATCATGTTGCGAAGTTGGGAGGTACATGCGATGTAATTAAAGGAGGGATCAGGAAAGAAAGCCAGGTGATAAACTCCGAGCTGAGATACTTGCTTGCCTGGTCGCATAATTACATATATGCATTCTCTTATTCCACTGAGAAAAGTAGATTGGGATAAATTGCCGGGTTGTCGACAAAAGAAAGATGAGAGTGTGTCTTATTTTTTCACCCAGTTTGAAGACACGTTTTTGGATTACAGTGGGCAGGATTTGTCTATTGAGGGAGGTGTTTGGTTGTTTGTTAATAGATTTGTTTGCAATTTGCTTCCTGAAATTGTGACGCGATTGCAGGCTTCTGAAAGTACTCGGTCCACCTCTTCCCCCTCTGTTATTTTGTATATGGCACAGTATTATGAGCATAGGGATAATGAGGAAAAGGAGAGGACAGAGAAAAGGCATAAGGATTTAAAGACAAAGGTGTTGTTACAGCAGGCTTTTAGAGGGAATGGTAGAGGACGTGGTGGTCCTGCCCGATAGCTTCTGTGCACTAGTAGTCATCCGAATACTACACCTCTGGGGCTGAGTTAGTGTGCGTATTGTAAGGAGGAGGTTCACTGGTGTAGCGAGTGTCCCATGCTCTTGCAGAAGGTGGTGGCCCCTAGAGGACGTGGTTCTCGCAGACGGGGTAATAGAGCTGGTGGGGCTGATAGGGCTCAGAATGCTGCAGCCTCACAGGGTCGTTCTTATAATAACTACTTTGATGACCCTTGGGATGGACAGTACTATAATGATGATTATAATATGGAGGAAGTGACAAGAATGTCTTACAGCTAGGACAGCCAGTGACAGAGTAGGGGACCAGTTCAATACCTGTAGACCAGCGTGGTCCTTATGTAACAGGGGAACTGCAAGGTTCGACTAAGGATGTTTTGGTGGACATAGTTGCGACAAAAAGTTCTGTTTCTCTAAATATGGTCCCTGGGACGGCTCTGTCTGGCCATTTTAATGTTTCGATTGGTCCTTTCACTGTGGATTCGCCATTTTTGCTGACATCCAATTGTGGTTAAAATTTGATGGGTTTGGATTTGTTGAAGAAATTGCATGCCACGATTTATTGTTCTCTGGCAGGTGTCTATATGACAATGGGCCCAGATGCAGTACTTGCTAAACAGTGTTTGTCCAAAGATGCACCTCTTCCTATTGAATTTGCTGATGTGCCACCATTTTTGTGGGTGACAGGTGATACAGATGTGGGACTGCTGCAGATACCACCAGTTTCGATAAAAGTTAAGGATGGTGCTATTTTGCCTCGTATCCCTCAGTATAAAATACCACAGGCAGGGAGCGAGTCTTTTTGCAAATTATTCGGGATTTGATCAAGTAGGGAGTGGTTGAGGAGACGACTGCCAATATTTATAATAGTCCTGATCTTCCCATTCTCAAACAGACGCCCTCAGGTTCCTCTGATGACCATAAAGATGTTTATCGTTTTGTGATAGATTTGCTTGAAGTTAATAAAGTAGTGGTTCCCCAGTTTCCTGTGGTCCCTGACATCACTACTCTTTGACAATAATTCCTTTCACTGGTAATTTGTTTTGTGTCATCGATTTGAAAAACACATTCTTCAGTATTCCGATTTATCCAGATAGCAGGTACTTGTTTGGGTTTACGCTAGCTGGTAAAAGCTTTAGTTCTGTTGAGCTCCTCAGGGCTATACTGATAGTCCAAGTATTTATAGTCAAGCTTTAAAGTCTCAATTGGATTCCCTTTCGCATCCCACAGGTAATGTATTGGTGCAATATGTTGACAACCTCCTTATTGCTTCTGATACGAGCAGGGTTGTAGAGATAGTACCGTTAAATTGTTGTTCCATTTGGCTAAACATGGACATAAACTTTCTCTTTCTAAATTTCAGTATTATTGACAGGAGCTCACCTATTTAGGTCACCTACTGTCGAAGGAGGGTAGGGGATTGACCCTAGAGCCCATCAGTACCATAGTTCAAATTCCCCTCCCACAGACTCGGAAAGATGTGCGTGCTTTCATAGGGATCACTTCCTACTGTCGGCAGTGGATACCTAACTACTCTTTACTAATCAAACTCTTGCGTGCACTAACCACTAAAGACGTGCATGAGCCTCTGCACTGGACGCCTGACTGTCAGCAGTCTTTTGAGAATTTGAAAACTGCGCTTTGTTTAGCTCCAGTACTCGGCACCCTGGCTGGTTGCGCGCTTTCTGTTCTAACACAACAATTTGGAGTTAAGCAACGGCCGTGTGCCTATTTCTCTGCTGTTCTTGACCCTGTCGCAAGAGCCCTCCCGAGCTGTCTAAGAGTGGTTGCGGCTGTGGCCGTCTCGATAAGACATTTGGCTGGACTCATACTTGATACTGATCTCACAGTCATGGTACCCCATGCTGTGGATACGCTTCTGAATAAGACAAAGACACAGCACCTTACCAGTACACGTCTGACTGGCTATGAATTAACATTGTTCACTAAACACAGCACAATCAAAAGATGTGCCACTTTGAATCCAGCCACGTTACTTCGCCTCCCTTCTGAGAGTGATGAAGTTGACTAACATGACTGTAAATTCCGGACAGAAGAAGAGACGAAAGGACAGGTAGACTTGACTGACGTTCCCTTATCTGACCCACAAAGTGAACTATATGTCGATGGCTCTTGTTTCAAATTACCAGATGGCACTACAACTGCTGTGAATGCTATTACTATTACCACGCTTCATACCGTAGTTGAGACATCACAAGTCCCTTATCAGTCGGCCCAAACTGCTGAGCTTGTTGCCTTAATACGAGCTTGCGAATTGAGTGAGGGACTGGTTGTCAATATTTATACTGACAGCCATTATGCCTTCGGGGTCACGCACAATTTTGGGCAACTCGGGGCTGAGGAAGGGTTTCTTACTTCACATGGCACTAAAATTCAGCATGGCCACCTTATATTGAGGCTTTTGTCCGCTTTGTACTCCCTAAGAAATTGGCCATAGTAAAGTGTAGTGCCCACCGGAAAGTTACTGATGATGTGGGTAGGGTAATGCATTTGCAGATCAGACAGCTAAGGAAACAGCCTGGACTAAAATGAAAATAATGTTTGTAGCAGGACCCACTAGGTGGGTGCCTGAAGTCACCATGTTTCAGGATACACTTAAGAATGTGAAAGAGATACAAAGTGGAAACACAATAGAGGAGTTAGCAATATGGCAAGAAAGTACAGCACAATTGAATGATGAGGGATATTGGATTGATAAGTCAGGGATGTTGCCCGATGCATATGTTCTTCCTGTAATCACGATGGCCCATAGCCCAGCGCATATCCGTGCTAAGGGTATTTGCAAGTTGTTAGACCCTGTATGGCAGAATCAAAACATTTCTAAGACAGCTGCACATTTAGTGAAGTATTGTATGGTGTGTATGATGCATAATCCTGGAAAAGGTACCCCTACACCACCTGGTAATTTTTCACCACCCACTTTCCCTTTTGAGGTCCTTCAGATGGATTATATAGAGCTAAACAGGTGCAGTAATTTGAAGTATGTTTTGATCGTTGTCTGTGCATTCAGTAAATGGGTTGAGGCTTATCCTACTAAAGACAATACAGACATTACGACTGCAAAGGTACTCCTGAAAGAGTTCTTTCCTAGTTTCAGCTTGCCCCATTTGATTTGGAGTGATAACGGAAAACATTTCAATGCAAAAGTGATTCAATTGATTTGTGATGTGCATTAAACAGAAGTTCCAGCTGCCAATTATCCACAGTCAGCAGGTTTGGTTGAGAGGCACACTGGTACTCTCAAACTTAAATTGGCAAAAATCCAGGAGACCACAGGGTTAAAATGGCCAGATGCCTTACCGTTGACTCTTTTGTCAACAAGTACAAAAGCACATACTAGGACAGGATTGTCACCGTACAAGGTCATGTTTGGACGGCAGGCAAAAGTCTAGGGCATCCCGTGTCCTCTGCGGTTTTCCAATATTGAGTACCCATTGTTTTTTTTAAAAATTATTTTTATTGGCATTTGCACAAGTTATCATATAACAAACAAAAAGAAAGGATCTTGGTGATACAGTACAGTTTGCATTATACCAAGATTAGGAAGGAGAAGGAAACAAAGAAAATCCCCATTACCTTGAGTACAGTTTCAAAAAGCCATCATTCCTTTGCCTCATATGGTTTATGTAGGAATCTGTGCCAGAAATCCCCCCATTCATAGTTGCAAGGGGGTTGACAAGGTCTAAATGTCTCCTTAACTCTATTCCTTACATGACAATTTCAATAAGGCCCAAACCCTCCATATATGCTCCAAATATTCATCACTGAGCTCAATCCCTTTATAGGGTAACCAAACCACCAAACAATAACTGAATCCCGCCAGGGGCCTACCCCTATCCCATGGTCCTCTAGAGTCATGCATTACTATCAGTGTGGATCCCCCCCAACAAAGGCGGGGTAGTGCAGGGGGGGACAGAAAACAAGAAAAAGGAAAGAAAAGAAAAGAAAGAAAAAAAAACAACAAGAGGGAGAGAGGCAAGGAAATACCCATATCACCCCGTCTCAAGCCCAGGGTCAGCCTAACCAATAGTTTGCCCCCACTATTTCACCCAACCCCTGTCCGGTCCTCCAGTGTCTCCAGCTCCGCACTATCACTCCTCTCCGGATCATCCCTAGACTCCCATGCCTGGACAATAGCTCCCCAGCGCTCGGCAAGCGGTTTGCGCCTCTTGGTGATTCTGTCTTTTGTAATAAGGGCCTTCTCCTCCGCCCTTGCCCATCGTGTGACCTCTGCTCCCCAGAGCATTATAGACGGGGTAATTTTAGCCTTCCACCTAAGCGCTATCTACCTCTTCGCCAATAAAAGCGCTAAGTCTACAAACCGGTAACCCAGCTTGCGAGCCTTTGGTCTGGGATAGAGACCCAGTAAACAGACCTCTGGGGTACAAGCCAGAGTCCCATCCAGCACTCTATTGACTTGTGCCAGGACCTCACCTCAATACACAACAAGCTGGGGGCAAGAACACATCATATGGTCAAAATCTGCATCTAGGGCTGCACATCTAGCGCAGGAGATGTCCGTCCGCTGGTAAATGGTATTCAGCCTTTCCGGGGTCAGGTATGTCCTGTGGAGCACATTAAACTGCAGCACCTTAAACGCCCTGGTTCTAGATACCTTCTTGGGGCTTCGTATGACTTTCTGCCACTCTTGATCTGTGAAAGGCCTGCCTATGGAAGCCACCCATCTCCCCCTAAGGCCTCCCAATTCTTCTGGCGTCAAACCCCGTATTGCCAAGTACAGCCATCTGATCAGGTGGCCCGCCGAGCCCAAAGTTGCCACCGCTTCCAGTGCAGAGTGTGGATCCAGTTCCGTAGTGTGGGGTCCCCATAACTCAACTATGGCCCGTCTCAGCCTATGGTAATTCAGGAACTGTCCCGCCAGGAGCTCATGGTATTCCAGGAATTCCTGTAGTGGAAGCCACTCACCATCCCTATAACAATCCCCAATGGTGTGTATCCCCGCCTCATACCACCCAGTCAATTGTCGGTGGATAAGCGGTGGTCCTCTTCCTGCCTGCGGGATAACAGTGAGGGGTATACATGGAGCATGCCGTGTTCGGGCTCAGGAACGTGTCACACAGCGGTCCCAGCATTTCACCGCCACAGAAAGCAGTACCCCCATAGGTAGTATCTTTTGCCGCCAATCCAAAAGCCAAGGATATAATCTGGCCGGAGCCGTCCCCATCGGTAGCGATATAGTGTCACTGTCTCTACCGCCCAACCAGCGAGTCAGCCACTGCAGCTGTGCCGCCAGATAGTACCCTTCGAAATCCGGGGCTCCGAGTCCTCCGGAAGCCAATGGCAGCCTCAACGTTTGCAACGATACCCGGTTCCGGCCACCATCCCATATAAGAGAACGCAGGAGTTGATCCAACGTCTGACACCAAGCCCTGGAGATCAGCACTGGAAGGTTCACAAAGTGATATAACAACCAGGGGAGCATCACCATTTTAGTGCCAGGCGTGCCATAAGGGGCAACTTTAGTGAGCGCCAAAATTAGACCTGGGACCCAGATTCCCTTCGAACATATCCATCTGTGTGTGGTATATCTGAATCCCAAAGTATTTAATGGAAACCGGTGCCCATACCAATGTGCTCGGCACTGTCACAGGTCGAGGCATGCTAGGCCTAAGCGGGAAGACAAAGGTCTTTCGTGTATTCACTCGTAGGCCTGAAAAGGCTGCGAATTCTCCAAACAAGTCCATGATCATCCGGACTCCCGTAGAGCCATCTCTCAAATAAATCAGGACATCGTCCGCTTATAAGGAAATGATATGATTCGCTCCCTCTATCGGTATCCCCACTCCCTCCGCCTCCCTCCGTATGCGTGCGGCCAGAGGTTCCATGGCGAGTGCAAAGATCAATGGGGGTAACGGGCATCCCTGCCTAGTCCCCCTATAGATGGGGTAGGGGGACGAGATGGTGCCTCCCGTCCGTACACGTGCACTCGGGCTCTTGTAGAGGAGCTTAATCCATTGCAACCAGCCATCTCCCAGCTGCATCTCCATCATAACTGCGAATAGAAAGTCCCACCGGAGGGAATCAAAAGCTTTTTCCAGGTCGATGGCTATCACAACGGCATCTGGGAAATCGCCAAGGGAGGGGTGGAACATGACATCACATGATAAAGACGTCTCAAATTACTTGACGTCGAGCGAGCTGGAATAAAGCCGCATTGGTCCGTGTGGACCAGTTGCCGCATATGGGGAAGAAGTCTCAACGCTAAGGCCTTACTCAGGATCTTAAAATCCATATTCAACATGGAAAGTGGTCGGAAATCGGATAGTGGGGCCTGATCCGAATTTGTTCTCGGGAGGGGAATCACCAATGCTTCCCTAATCGAGGGAGGTAACAGTCCAGCTTCCAGGGCCAGAGCATAAACCTGTTCCAATTGAGGAGCCAGTATATCAATATACGTAGCATAGAACTCCGCGGGCAGGCCAGGTGTTTTCCCCTTCGCCATCTCTTTTATCGATTCTTTGATAGCTCCTACCCCCAGCGGAGCAGCCAGTTGAGTCTGACAGGTACGGTCCAGCTGCACTAAACTTTGAGTCTCCAGGTACTGTTGCATTGATGCAACTTCACATATGTCAGGGTCATCGTATAAGGCCTCATAGTACATCCGGAAGGCTCCATTAATATCACCTGGAGAGGTTAGTATCTGGCCTGTAAGATCCGTAACACTGGTTATGGGAGACCCTCTGCCCTCCGGCCTAATCAACCACGCGAGTAGTTTACTCGCCCTTCCTCCTTCTGCTGGGCAGCTTGATGCGTTTGCCAGTCTATGGCCCGCAGTCGGTCCCAGGCATGGTGATACTGGCTCCTCAGCTCCACAAGTCGGTCCCCTGTTTGTCCCCCCTCCGCTGCTTCGTTATCTGCCTGGAGTATCCGGGCTTCTATCTCTTCCAACTCCTGTGTTACCAAGCGTCTTGTGCCAACTGTCTTCCCTAAGCAGAACCCCCTCACCACCACCTTGCACGCCTCCCACTCTACCAGCCGAGAACTAGCCATACCTCCATTAGTGGTGAAGTAGTCTGTCAACCGTTCAGCGAGATTGTGTTGGAATCCTTCATCTTCCAGCAATATAGGACTAAGGCGCCAGCTGGGAATCAGAGTCCGCTCCCGAAGTGGAGTAAACCTCATAATCAATGGGCTGTGGTCTGATAGTGATCGACCCAGATACTCAGTAGCAGAAAGTAAGGAGGACAGGGATGAAGAGCACCAAAACATGTCTAGTCGGGTATGCAGATCATATAAATGCGAGTAATAGGAGTAGCCCCGCGTCCCGGGATTATGTAGCCTCCAAACATCCCTTAAGTCCCATCCCTGGGCCCATGCTCTCAACCCTCTAGCTGTTGTTTCAACCGGAGTCCCATGAAGCGGGGGTGTTGATCTATTCCAGTGTAATCAGCTATGCAATTAAAGTCCCCCCTATTATCAGATCTGTATGTGGGAAGTTGGCCAGGACCCCCGAGAGGTCAGACAGAAAGGAAATCTGATCTCTATTCGGGCTATAAACATTCACCAAAGTCACCTCTCTACCTCTCAAAGTACCTGTAATTATCACATATCTCCCTTCCTGATCGATCCTTTGCCTAAGGAGCCTAAAGGGAACCCCCGGTTTAATCCAAATCAGGACCCCCCTGGAGAAAGCGGAATACATAGTAGCATACAGCTGTCCCCGCCAGCGCCTACCCAGACGTGTCATCTCCCCCTCCACCAAATGCGTTTCCTGCAGCATAACCACCTGCGCCCCTCTACGCCGAACATAGGACAGTACCTGATATCGTTTCAGCGGTGATCTCATCCCTCGAACATTCCAGGTTACCAGTTGGAACTGCTTGGGCTTACCGCCTGTCATCACCATTCTGCAATATCGTGCTCCCCCCCGCTCCACACTTGAAACCATTTCTGTGCCCCTGGCGGAAGCAAACAACTCCCTTATCTAAAACTCCCCATCCCAAGAGCAGATTGGCAACAGCCAACCACCCAAACCTATCAACAGAACCCATGGTGATGCTTCTCACCATGCAACAAAGGCAAAGTATGCAAAGGTCTAAAGGAAACTACCCTCAGACCTGCTGTGGGTGCGTGGCAAGATCAGTGACGTCTGTCAAGATAGCCCACTAACCGCCGACTATCCTCATGATTAACCCTGGACACCCTTCCAATCCCAATCTCACCCCCAGAAAGTCGCGCCCCCGCAGGACAATGCTTCTCCGTCAGGCTATACCCCCCGCAGTGTTCTACCACTTTCCCCCTGTAGCAAGGCCAACCCCCACTACACCATACAAGTGATTATAATCTAGTCCCTCTCCTACAATAACCCCCTACAAGTCATCAGCAGTCTGCGGTGTCACCGACGGCGGGACCCCACTGGTAGCCTGCGAGCTCTCTGAGTCTATGTCTTCTTCCCCATACTTAGCCTCGGAGTCCGTTTCAGAGGGAGAGTCTCTGGACTGTATCACTGCGGCCACCGTCTCCAGAACTTCAGCGCGCTCTGCGGCCAGACGTGTCGGGCTGGGTTTCTGAACAGTTGTCCGGCGCCTCCGTTGTCGTAAATGTTTCCCTGCATGCATCTGTCCCACTGTTTGGCATCTCAAGGTCGAGTGAGGGGAGCCACCCGCCCGATACGTCTCCAACCAGTCCCAAGCTGTTTGTGGGTCCTCACAGAAGTGAGTCTTTCCTTCCATCATAATTTTTAGACGAGCAGGGAACATTAAGGCGTACTGAATGCCTTCTTCTCTTAGGGCCTTCTTCACTTCAAGGAACAAGGCTCTCCGTCTTTGTACCTCCAAGGTGTAATCAGGGAATAGCGTCACTTTACTGTTGCCTACTGCAAAGGGGTCCACTTCTCGTGCTCTCCTCAGCAAAAGGTCTCTGTCTCTGAAGTGCAGCAACTTAGCCACCACCGTCCGTGGAGGCCGACCAGGAGCAGGCGGACATGCCGGCACTCGGTGTGCTCGTTCAAGGGTATAAAATGTGGAGAGGCCCTGCGGCGCCACCACCCTCCGGAGCCAGTCCTCTAAGTAAGCCACCATATCCGTGCCTTCTTCACCTTCCGGTAGTCCCACCACTCGAACATTACTTCTACGGTTCCTCCCTTCCGCATCCTCTGCTCTCTTTTCCAGTAGCAGAACTCTCTGGGATAGGTCCCCCACCTGCCCTTGCAGCCCCTGCTGTATCGGTACCATAGTCTCCAGTGATCCCTCCACCTGCTTCACCCGGTCCGAGAGCTTCGCGTGTTCAGCCCTCAGGAGGCCCGCCCCACTGAGACCGTTGCAATGTCTTGGTGTAAGGTATCCTTAGTGTCTTTAATGGCCGCAAGGAGGGTATCAAATTGCCGTTGTGCAAGAGTATCCGGTTGATCAGCCTCCATGTCCTTAGAGTCTTGCGTCCCTCTACTTACATCCCATTCAAGAGGGGGACCCGTCTGCCGTGCCCTGGGCTTCACATGTCTGTTGTTTGTCGTGCTCTTACCATCTGAGGGTTGCTGACTCGCTGTGGGCCAAGCTCCTCCCCCGGGCAAGGGGGTATCCACCACTCCAGTGTCTGTCAAGGATGAGGATGAAGAAAAACTGCCAAATGGTGAGTGATGGGAACCCTATAGTACCAGTCAATAACACAGCAGAGCGTACCTGTTCCCAGAACACCGAGTGCTTCTCGGAACCCGGCAAAAGTCACATTTCCATCTCAAGGAGTTTACCAAATGTGGGATTCGCAGTGTGACATCCTAAGTACTCCCACGTTGCCGCCCAGCCGCCGATATCTCATTCTGGCATACAAACTCCATGCGAGGTGGCTTTCCTCTCAGCCCTGGCAAACTGGCGCTGCTCCGCTCCCCCGGGACTCCCGCCTCTTATGTCACCTACTCTCCAGAGGGCCGCCAGGTCTCCGCACCCCGTGCGCTTCTCCAGGTGTTGGTATTTACCACTTCCGGTCTTATCAATGCGGGCGATCTCACTTCCCCTCGCCGGCTCCCAAAATGAGGCCCCACCGCTAGCGGCGCTGACGGAGCCAACACCATCCACCTCGTCTCCTGTAGGGACCCCACAGTGCGTCACCTTAAGCACTCCCACATCTTCCAGTCGCCAATGTTTCTTTGCAGCCTATGAGCTCCGTGTGCGCCTTCCGATCATTCAAATTGGCCCCTCCTGCCACCTCTTCAAACGTCGGGGGCTGCCCGATCTCTGCACCCCAGTCGCGCCTCCAGGCAGACCCCGGTCGCAGGTATAGAATACCTGCGCAAGCTTCTCTGCCCGTACGGATGCGGCCTATCTCCCCTCTCTTCGCTGTCCCTCAAGGCAAGGCCGCCGTGCCAGTGGCGTAGGTGGGGCGGCACCATTCACCGCACGCTCACCGGGAAGGGGAAGAATCGCCTCGGCGGCCCGCCCGCCCCACTCGGCGTCCGTCCTCCGCCACCTGTCCGGGATGCTTCAACCAGCTCTCGGGGCTCTGATCTCCCGGCCTCGATTTCGTTCAGCTGTGGAGCCACCGCATAGCCCGCCATTTTGAATATCCCGGCCGGCGGCCCGAGAAGGCGACCCCTGCCGGCGGCTCCTCCGCAGTCCTCACTACCACAACCAGTGTCGCTCGGCTCCCCGAGTTTCAGGGGTCTCTCCCAGTTTCTACCCCACTCTGGGCCAAGGGTAAGCAGGTAGTACGCAGGATAGTTGAGTCGGCTGGTGCGGAGCTGAAGGCTCACGCGTCCGCCATCATCGACTGCTTGGCCACGCCCCCATTGAGTACCCATTGTTGATTGACTATCTTTGCCAGTTAACTGAAAGTTTGTGTTTTATTAACAGGTCCGGGGGAAAACCTGTCAGCCACACCCGAGGTGACCGGACACAACATCCAGCCTGGGGACTTTATCCTCATCAAACATTTTCAGTGGAAGAAGAGTTTAGAGCCGCGTTGGAGGGGACCAGATCAGGTCCTTCTAGCCGCACACATCACAGTCAAAGTTGCTGGCTGTAAGAACTGGATCCATGCGACCCAAGGTTGCAGGGTCCCTCTGCCCTTGCCCTATGATTAATGGGCGAAAGATGGAGTAGGAGACCCCGAGTGTGAGACGGTGCCTCGGTTTGTCTCCTTCAGCGACACTAGGCTGACTTGGACATGAACAGATGAGTAAAATGATGAAGTGCTGTATGCAGCAGTTCCTCCAGAAATACGGTTTGTCCAGGAGCCTATTTTTGCTGATCCTTCCATGCCTGAAGTCACTAGGTACAATTTGCGCCCTCGGCTGGGGGACAGTGCAACAAAAGAGAATAAAGATTAGTTAGGGATGGACTGTGTAAGTCAGGGTGTACTTTGCTATAGTACCAACGGAGTTAGCTTAGGGTGATGAGAGATTTGTGCACTGTTTGAACATTGGAAAGGATAGATCAAAAGTTTCCCTTTGGGGGTATATTATCCTGGTCGACGTGGGAACACAAGCTTAGGACAGAGCAAGCTCCACCGCCGGTGCTCAAGAGCACAGTTTTGATAGGAGCCTGTACCAGTGAGGCTCTGACGAACACTGGGAACCTGTATATTTTTCGTGTTTGCATTCAGCCCCATCTCATCATTCGTCATGCATCCTGTTGGCAGAATGGTTGCTGAGGAAGAGCAGCCAGTGTTTCCCCCTGTTGTTACACATGTATTTCTACAAGGAAAAAGTTCATATGTGCTGTTCTTGTGATTCTGTCGTTATTGACTTTGGGTGGGGTGTCATAGGTATTGGAACATAATAAGGATGTGATATCATGTACTAAGATTAAAGTTACTCCTCAGGTTCAATAGAAAAGAATGACACTGAATAATGTCTTTTTGGACATACATAAAAGATTTTTTGGAGAAGGTGGAGCTTGTTATCCCACTGAATCTGTTACAAGTTTATGGACTGCTTATCCCTTGTCACTTGGCAATTATACGTATACCTGCCCAACACACTTCATAAAAGTAAAGGGTTAATTTGGTATAGGTTACCTGGCCCTTGTCTATATTACAGGAAGCCACGAGGAAGGGGATATCCGGGGTGTGACAACAATATGTATTGTGATAATTTGCATATTAAAGAACAGAACGTTACCTTAGTGGGCTGGCACTACCAAGATTTAACAGTCACCCAGAAAGCTGGTTATTATCCTGCCTGTTGTCCGATAATAAATAGTACTGACACATTTCTGTACATTAATTGTTCTGGGATAGTATTGTTCAAAAATACGATGTCCTTAGCAAAAGATAAGGATCTGAATACCTTTGGAATGAATACTAGATATGCTCCAGTAAATTATGAAGGACCACTTTATGCACACTCAGGATTTTATTTCTTGTTGAATGGTACTTACTCAAATGGTTATAATGGCACAGATGATGGTGCTCTAGGAATGGTGCTTCCCCTAGGTTTGCCTTAAGCCTAGTGTAAGATGGGTAAAAAGAACATTGACTGCAGAGTTCTTTGATGGAGTGACAGATCTGGAAGTCAATAATTACAGCAATGGGATCACTTTCGGATATATTCTCTCCTCCATTATTATCTTTGATGGTACTGCTATGGCCAGGGGTGAAAGAGCTAGAGAATATTTTGGATGTAATCTGAAAATGCTTTCTAACTCCACAGTAGCACCCAACACGAAAGTATGCAGATATATTCTGAGCAGACTAGATATGCAGTCGATTTTATCTTGGCTAAGAACGGTGGTGTGTGCGCAGTAGTAAGAGACCAGTGTGTAGTCAGGATCACCAATATGGAAAAGAATATTACCTCACACATTTGAGATATGCTAGAAAATGTTAAAGGAACGGAAAGTGGGAACTGGAGTTGGTCACTTTTTGCAGTTGGAGCTGGCTCTTGAAAAGGTGATTTATTTCCTTGTAATTCTGGTATCTTGTTGCGTACTGTTGTTCAGTGTCTTCCCTTCTGTTGTTCTTACTGTACCATTTTTCTCACTCCTAAGAAAAGTATATCGATTCATGAAACAAATGCTGCAATTATGTTACAGAAGGAGGTAGACGATCTGATGCAACTAGATGAGGGCATCTTCGAGCTACTTCTTTCCTTTCAGCCTCCTTTCCTGATGTTGAGAACATGGAATGTGTATAAAATGTGATAATATACATGTTTGTTCCTTCCTTTCGATACAAAGTAGTTAGCTCATGCTAAAAGGAGGGTCTGTCAGAATAGAAATGATTTTGTTTGTGTATTGCTCTATGTAAGTTAGCATTCGCGCCACCATTTTGTTTCGGGTGCCATTTTGAATCATGATCGAAAGTAATCCTTTGCTATTTCCGAGAAACTACCTTTTCTAGGTTACATTTCTTAAAAGCTGAGTTTTGCTACACTAATGAATGCACTGTTCTTATTAGTGCATACCTTTCTCTTGAGATAGAGGTCTTCTCCCACTTGTCAAGTGGGGGGCACCAGCAGAATGGCCTTGACTGATAGATAGTATTTGCCCAGCTTCAGAATCATAACTTACTCCCTGTATTTCTCTGTTCAGCTGCATCTGTTTGGAAAATTCCATTGTGGGCGTGCTTTCATTGGTCCTAACATGTACATAATGTATCTTTATGCTTGATGATGTCAGTCCCTCTGCAGCACTCCTAGCAAATGAGCAGACTGGGCCCCACTGTGTATTCTGTGCTATTTACGTGATTTCTATGCAAAGTATTGTGTGCATTGTGTTTATCTCTGGATACCTAAACATGTTCGAGAGTGTTATATAATAAATACGTATTTTTATAAAAACATTGTGTGATTCTTTTTCACTTACTCTATACTATAAGATTGCATTCTTGTAAAACAAGCTGCTTTACACTCCTTCTGGGCTAAGCCTGAAGACTGCTCTCCACAGCTACCACTTAGAGAGCTTTCTTAGGTTGTCTTAGACCTCTTAAATCACAATTAGGGTTGTCTGGACTGGTGCAGGGTGCCCACTTACATTAGTGTTTTGAAAAAGACAATGGTTCTTAGGAGGCCAATAGGTCCTTAAAGAGATCTAATATCACAAGAAAATACTAATCAATTAAATTATGGCAGAAAAAACTCTATTAGATAAATGTTGGAAGGGACACAAGTGAATATTGAATACGGTTTCATTTATTTAACAATATTTGTTTTTTGGGATTATAGATCCAGTGCTCACAAAAAAAGTGAAAAGGACCGTGATGTGGTAGGAGAAGAAGTATGAAAACATACATTGTATTGACAACATAAGTAAAACTCCTTGGTTCAAATTTATAGGACGAAAGGAGTTTTAGTAGTAAGAAGGTCAACAGCGTTTCGATCTCAAAGAATTGAGATCTTCATCAGAACAAAGGATGTGAGAAAGTGGTATCTATAAATTAAAGACAATAAAGGTTTCAATATCATACACAGGTCCAGTGGAAATATAAACCGTATATAAGACATGAGAATGCCAAAGGGGCAATCTTAACGGAGAAGTAAATTGTTTTGCAAATTGCATTTAAGGGGAATGAATCACTCAAGCACTAGAGAAAAGAGAAGAAGAATCCCTATAGCGTGCTATGTACCTAAAAAAGAGCCTATAGCAACAGCGTGAACAGGATAAATGGGAGTGTGGGTGAGTCATGCTTTGACCGCCGGGATGGGTTAAAGTGTAAAATGCTCAGCAGCTGCTCCATCTAGTCCAGTAGCCTTGCTACAAAGGATCCTTAAGGCTAAGTAGCCAGGGAGGGGAATGAAGCCCCTCAGATATTATGTTTACATTAGTGGACATCATATACCAGGCCAGCTTCTCACATTGCTGTGCAGCGGTTGGGAGTCAAGCCTGCATTGTTTTACCAGATAAATCTTTGTGTTGATTAATTGAAAAATCATCACTAATACTAGGCACATATAATACAAGCTTAGAATAGTAAGTTCTACTGAACGTAGGTTTGGGTAAGTCAAGGGTCTAGAACACCCTTTCTCCAACCTCAGAGAGTTTAGTTCCCAATAGGTTAGGTAGGTTCAACACCACACCTCACTTAGTATGTCTTCTAAAGGAGATGCAAGTGGCTCTCTGCCTACTAGATACAGTGAGCTTACGTTCCAAAAACTGAAAACCCTGTGTGCCTCTAGAAAGCTGAAGACAGGGAAAATTGCCAACACTCAACACCTCCTGGAGGTGTTACTGTTAGATGACCTAAGGAAAGCCAGTGGGTCAGATGAATAGGAAAGAGTGGGTGGGCAGGGGACTGAAGATAGGCCAGGAGGGGGACCCCTCTAAGAACTTGAATCTAATCCTGACCCGGTGGAGCCTGATAACTCTCACCTGGACTGCTCAGATCTCCCAGAGGGAACTGCAGGTGGCCAGGAGGATGCCCACTTTGTTCATCCTAGGTCAGTGCAAAGTAGACCAAGGAGGTCTAGATCCTCCTCTGCAGAATCTAATGCCTCAGGACAGTCAGTAGGGTCCTTCATTTCTAGTAAGAGGGAGAACTCTTTGGATAGGGAATACCAAATGCTTGAACTTGAGAAAGCTAAGCTTAGACTCAGGCAAGAGTAGTTGGCCCTTGACAAAGAGTCCCTACAAGTCCAGAGGGCTAGGAAGAAATTGGGACTAGTGTCCCATGGTGGCAGCAACAGTGTCCCTTGAGTTAGAGAAACTTGTCATGACCATAGGAACATGAGCAAGATAGTCCCTTCCTACCATGTTGGGGATGACATTCACAAATGGATAACTGCTTTAGAAATGGCCTGTAAAGTTCAGAAGGTCCATCAAGAGCAGTTGGCATCTATCGTGTGGCTCGCCTTTGCTGACAAAGGTAGAGATAAGCTTCTCACCGTTAGAGAAGAGGATGCTGATAATTACTCAGTGTTGAAGAGTGCTCTCATTGATGGGTTCGACCTAACCACTCAACAATACTCGATTAACTTCAGAGACACCCAAAAAGCACAGACCCAGGACTGGGTAGTTAGTTAGTTAGTTAGTTAGCATTTTATTGTATAGTTGATTAAAAATATAACAAATAAACATAAAATCAATAAAACAGTCAAAATACTACACTACATCTTCAGAAGCTTAATTAACTATAAAATCAATGATTGTCCATTATTCAAGTAAACTATGCAATGTCCTTTTTAAAATGCCAAGTGCCACAATCTAACTCAATCCGAATGAGTTATTTCCATCATAAAAGTAGTACATCACCTCTTAGCCACTAAGATTCATATTCAATTTAAAATATTCATTATTCAAAAACGGGAGTATGTACACAGATCTAGTTTATAATACCAATGAACCAAATTAAAATAGTGCCTAAATCCTTTACTTAGAGTCTGGTGGAGCAGTTCAATCTAGGAGGACAAAATGCTTGTTGCAATCTAGTGTTGCCAAACTTAGAGCCTCCTGTATACCTGTTTGAGCTGAATACCTGCAGAGATTATCCCGCCTTTTACCTCTGCCCTACCCTCCTGGTGACTCCCTCAACAGCGGGAAATGCCCAAATACAAAGGTACCCACCCAGATGCTCTACCTTATTTTCTTTTGGGGGCCTTAAAATCGCAAGTGTTCCTTCTAAAAGGCATTAAACCTCACCAAAGGGCACCATCCATTCTAGATGTACACTGTACTCAAAATCCACTCTTACTTATGCTCTGACATGACCGGTGTTTGAGAGGAAAAGCTATTGCCCAGGTGTTCCACAGTAATTTATTTAAAATCTTCATAAATTTAGCACATCTCCCCAGCCCCCTGTGGGAGCAACTGCTGAAGCAGAATGCTGATGCCTGTGCACAAGAACAATCTCCCTCTGCCAAAAAAAAGGTTTTAGCAGTTGTCTCCTTTGTTGATCTAGGGCAGGGCAACAGCATAGCAAATGAAACCATGATTCCCGATAATTGCAGCACAGCCTACACTTGAAGTCACCCCCTGCACCAGCCCAGCACGGAATAAACTCTCTTATTGGTAGCGCAAGCACTCTAATGTAAAGGATTTGGTCCTGAGTATTTGCGTTAATAAGCTCCAACAAATATTTTTGCGGTGTCCCAACATGATAGGAATCTGTTAGGGGCTGAGCCCGTCCTTGACACTCAACAGTCTGTAAATCCTGTTCCCAGGAAAACTCTTTCATTTTCTTGTTAATAGCTGTCTTCCATACCTGATATGGGATGACACCGTCCCCAAAGGCAGACTCCTCAATCTTAAGTAACAGAATCGCCTCATTAAGTTGACTAGACCATGGTAGGACCTAAAGGAGGCGTGTTCCCGAAGCGATAGTAAAACTTTCTGGAATGTAGTGAAGTGGGATAGGGGCGGTCAGATACAACACCCCCATAATCATGTAACACAGGAAGATTGGGTAAAAACTTTTCAACCACAGTTTGCCCGTAGCCACAGTGGGCTAAACATGGAGAATCCCATTCATGTGCTATATCAAGAAGAGGCATTGAACAGCACCAATGTCAATGCAGCACTGGGATCCGTAGTAGGAGGGAGGGCGCCTGGCCCTGATGGCGTCCCTGCAGACATGTTCTTACATGATAAAAAAAGGTAGAGCAGATACATTCTGTTGCTGGCCAACTTGGCTGCTAAAGGAGCCCCCATACCAGATTCGTGGAAAGGGGCAGAAATAATTACCATATATAAAAAGGGAGATAAAACACAGCCAGGTAACTATAGGCCTATTAGCCTGATTGACTCCCTACAAAAGATAATGGGTAGGCTAATCCTTAACCAGATCCAGGAGTGGATAGATGAGAATAGCATCCTACCCCCTCAACAGGCAGGCTTTCGGGCCTATACCTGCACCATAGACCAGGTGTTTCGCTTTACTCTGTTGCACTGGAAGACAGTTGCCCTGGGCAAAGGCAGCTTGTACGCTGCCTTTGTCGATTTAAAGTCAGCATTCGATCTTGTTCCCAGATCTAAACTATGGGCTATCTTGCATGAAATGGGGATTCCACCCAAACTACTCACACTAGTGGTGAGATTGCATGAAGATAACTATGCTAAAATACTTTGGGGCACCCAGGGTATGGTTACCAGCTCCTTCCCAGTAGAGAAAGGTGTACGACAGGGTTGCGTGTTGGCACCCACCCTGTTCTCCCTATTTATTAATGGTATAGTAAACTATATGGAAGTAGAGACCACTGATGCCCCATCACTAGCTGGCAGCAAAATACTGATTTTAATGTTCGTGGATGACACATTGATCATCTCAAAGACCCCGAGTGGTCTCCAACGGGCTCTGAAAATCCTCAAAGAATTCTGTACCACTCGTGGTCTGGAAGTCAATGTGTCGAAAACAAAATTTATGTCTGATAACCCCTACAGAGTTTTTTAAAGTAAAATACTAATGAACAATCGCCCATTGGAGCAGGTAAAAGCATTTACCTACCTGGGGGTCAATATCCAAAACGACCTAAAATGGAAAGAGCAAATTGACCTGGCCAAACTCAAGCATCCAACAAGAGTTCAGACAAGTGCACTCCCGTTTGTTTTAAATTTTCAGCATATTAATCCATAATTCAAAAGTAGTTGCATGCAGCCCGATCGTGACCTGCCCTGGAGCCACGTGCTTATGAAACGTGAAGATGTTGAAGCGTGAACACACTCCAAACTCAGACGCACTGTGAAAATGCCAGCGTCGTATCACAAATACACCAAATTACACCAAATTACTCCAATTGTAATCCATGTTATTCCAGGTAATCCAAGTTTTCATCTCAATTCATCATGTTACAAGGTGGGCGATAGTATGATTAGCTTCTAAAATGGCAGATGTGGCACAGGCTTCTTTCTGTCGCATGCCCATACATCAATCATATCCTTAGTGGTTCTTCTCCCAATGCATTTCAGGCTTATCTCATAGCCCTTCTTCAGGGGTTCACTAAAAGTTTTAAAAAACATGACCATTAGATTATATGTCCTGACTTAATTATGGGTTTCAACAATACTTCATGTCAAATTACCCCAACTTTCTAATTAACGTTTTCCCGCTATGCGCGTTGTAATGCGCTACGCCCTCTCGTTTAAACAAGACTCACCTCAAGTTGAGCACAAACGGGGTGTTGCAATTGAAATGTGTAACTATTGAAAAGGGGTACAACAATTTGAGCTCAACTTGAGGCGAGTCTTGTTTAAACAAGAGGTCGTAGCGCATTACAACACGCATTGCGGGAAAACGTTAATTAGAAAGTTTTTTTTTTTTTTTTTATTCACATTTTGGAAATGCAATCAACATTTCAACATACAAAACCAAAACAATTAGGCCTTGGTACAATATCATCCGGCCTCTAGGACCCATCCAGCTCCCCTCGGGCAGTATCTTTATGGTATTAAGCGGCCATACCCTCCCTCCGTCGTCCATCATTATCACACATTTTGATGCATTTGTAAATAGTCAATCAAGTACACCCAGTAATCACGTGGTCTCGACCCTCCCGGAAGCTCTTCCTCATAGGTTTTGAGAGTGTCCTTACAGAAGGTTAGATCTTTGAGCCATAGCTTAATGGATGGTGCAAGTCTACTGTTCCAGCAGAGCGATACACGCCGTTTGGCCATCAGAAGTGCAATCACAGCAAATTTACGTTTCAGAGATCGCAGATCAGGCACTATCCCCAACAAACAAATCTTTTCTGAACACCCCAGTGGCATTCCCACCATTTCGCCTATCATTTCCACCACTTTTACCCAATAATCCGCAACCCCTGTGCACCGCCAGGCCAGATGGCAGAAGTCTGCCTCCTCCTCCCCACACCTACAGCAGCGCGAGTCCTCCCTTAATCCATACTTGCAAAGTCTAGCCGGCGTATAATAGGTCTGGTGCAAATATTTGTAATGTAGCATTCTTAAATTACCGTTAGGCGTCAGCATTTCAGTTAGTGAGCAGGCTATCTCCCATTCCTCCAGTGTCAATTGGTCCTCTAGTACGCTATTCCATTTGTCCAATGACGCCTGCGTATTTTCCGCAATATCTTCTTGTAATTTACTATAAAGTCTCGACACCAGTTTAGTGGCAGTGGGTGTGGTTAGTACGAACTGCAACGCCTGCATTTGTGGCGGCTCCTCAGGAAACGAAGGATAGAGCACCCTCATGGCATTTTGCAATCTGTAATATGTAAACCTAAACAGCAATGTTTGATTACTAATATAGGTAAGATCGCTTAGTTCCTGAAATGTCCCATTAGGATACAAATCCCCCATTGTGGCCATGCCTACCTGTCTCAGCAGCCCCATCCCTACCTCCTCCTGCGTCACCGACAATGCTGGATGTTGTAAAAGGGGCAAATCCGGCGCGTACAAAGGTAGTTTACCTGCTTTCCTCCCCATTACCCGCCACGCTCTATTCGTCGTATCGATTGTATTGATGTCACGCTTATGCAGCGGTGCGCGCTTATGCGGAAGTATTGCCTTTAGCGGAATAGGAGCCGCATCACCCTCCTCCACCGCTGTGTGTGTTAGGACCGGTACAGGATGATACCAGTAGTGTGCAAACTGCGCCTGTGCGCATAAATAATATAACAGAAAATCCGGCACTTTAAACCCACCTTTCGCATATGGTAACGTCAGCGCCCTCAGTTCAATCCTAGCGTGTTTACCCGCCCAAATCAATCTTAGTACCATCGCTGTGATTCTACGGAACACTTCAGCTGGTGGTTGTATCGGTATATTATTAAATAGATACAGCAGTTTGGGTAATACGACCATCTTAACAATGGCCAGTCTATCTGCTAACGAGAGGGGCAGTTGTATCCAGCTATCTATTTTCCCTTCCAGCGTTCTTACCACCCTACCATAGTTCGCTCGGATCACCTCCTCCGGGTCCCTATGATACCACACTCCCAGATATCGCACCGGGTCCGTTTGCCACTCAATTGGGTAGTCCAGCTGATGCGGTTGAGTAGTGTCCGATAAAGGAACAATGACCGATTTCGCCCAATTAATGCTTATCCCGGATATCTGTGCAAAGCGCACATACTCCCGTAGCAATGCATTTAAATTCACTTCGGGATCGCGTACATACAGAAGCATATCGTCCGCATATAGCGAGATGTGGAGCGGGCGCTGAGGGAACTGCAGCGCCGAATAGTGATGCTTCTGCCGTACTCTACAGGCCAACGGTTCCATCGCCAGTGCGAATAGCAATGGGGACAGTGGGCAGCCCTGTCTCGTCCCCCCGCATATAGGTATCGGGTCAGACACATATCCATTTACTCTCACTCGCGCCGTCGGGGCTGTGTACAGCAGCTGTATCCATTGCAGATAGCGCAGCGGAAATCCCATCCGCCGCATCACCTTGTGCAAATACGGCCATTCAAGGGAATCGAATGCTTTGGCCGCGTCCAGGAGGACCGCAGCCGCCCTAGTCGTTGGTTGCAAATAGTGTGACAGTGCAAATAGGGTGCGCGTATTGTGCGTGGTTGATCTGGTGGGGATAAATCCCGACTAATCCGGTAGAATCAATCGGGTCATTAGCGGCTGTAGCCGTTTCGCCAACAGTTTGGCCAGAATCTTCACGTCAACATTAATGAGGGAGAGTGGCCTGTACGATTCGCAGTATTCAGGGTCCTTTTTTGGCTTTAATAAGGCAATGATAAGCACTTCACGGAGCATGGGTGGCAACTGCATCTGGTCATGCGCAGTTCCGTACATCTCCACCAGGTGTGGGGCTATTTGGTCAAGGAATGCCTTGTAAAATTCACCCGTGAACCCATCAGGGCCCGGCGTCTTCCCATTGGGGAGAGTTTTGATCACCTCCGTCACCTCCTCCACTGTAATGGGTTCCGCCAAATACTCTCTGTGTGCATCCGATAGCCAGGCTATCGCTACCTCCTCCAGATAGTTCCCCGTCTCCTCTTCCGACGCTGTCTGCTGGGTCTCGTATAGCTTACCATATGTGGCTCTGAATTCCCTCAGAATATTCTGTGTCCCATATTGCATGTCCCCTTTCTCATCTCGTACCCCGCGTACTATCTGTGGTGTTTTCCCTGCACATATTTTGGCCACCAGCGCTCTACCCGGCCTACCACCCTCGCCGTAATTCCTGGCCATGTGTCGTTTCGATATATATTTCAGCTCATCTTCTGCCAGTGTTTGGTATTCGGTTATGTTGCGTCGTATATCGGCCAGTAGTGTCGTGTTTTGTGTACATTCATATTCTCTCTCTAACTCACGGATTTTCTGCTCACGGGATGCTAATTGTTGGCGAATATCTTTCAGTATGCCCGCACTTGTTCCAATGCAGATCCCCCTAATGGTAGCCTTAAACGCCTCCCATAGCAACCCTGGGTCCTCTGTGGTTGGCGCATTTAGTTCAAAGTATTCCGTCACGGCCTTACCAATTGCGTCTTCATATAAAGGGTCAGTTAGTGCTCTAGCATTAAATCTCCAACTAAATGGGGGGGGGTGTGTAATTCGGTATCTCAATGGTGAGTTTTACCGGATTGTGATCCGAAAGTGTCCTAGGCAAGTGGCATACAGATCTCGTCCACATGAGCACCGTCTCATTTCCCAACCAATAATCTATCCTGGACCAGCTACTACTAATCGCTGTCGTATGTGTCGCCTCTCTGCTCTCCCGGTTCCTGGCTCTCCAGATATCCTCAAGTTCCCTATCCTCCATTATGGCCAGCAATTTCCTCCTGGCCCTAGTATGTGGTTCAATTGCGTTACTCGACCTATCCCAACCATCCTGCAACGCTATATTGAAATCTCCCCCCCAGATCAGTGGTATGTCAGGTATTTCACCCAATCGAGTCCATACCTCAGCATAGAAGTCTGGGTCATCTATATTTGGTCCATAAGTATTCACTAATGCCACTTGTTGACCCCGCAGTCTGCCCATCACTAGTACAAAGCGCCCCATCTCATCTTTATACGTGGACTCTACATCAAACTGCACCCCTTTCTTAATCAGTATCATGACCCCTCGGGAATAGGAAGAGTATGACGAGTACTGCACCGTCTCCGCCCATCGACTGCCCACTCGCATAGGGACTGCCGGCGTCATGTGTGTTTCCTGTAACATTGCAACATCAATGTGATGCCGATCCAAGTATGGCAAAACCTGCCTTATTTTCTTGGGGTTGTTCAGCCCTCGTACATTCCACGTTAGGAATGATAACCCAGTATCACGCAGCGCACTACCCTCCATCATTCACCCATGCGGTCCATAATGTCACAACCTCTGTTCTGACGTCGCCCCCATTGCAGTCAACCCCGTAAATCCTTCCCGCACCTCGTTTCTCAATACCACCCTTCATAGCTTTGTTGCTTCTGTCGTACCAAAACCCAATAAACAAACCCCAATGCCCCCCCTCCGCCCCCCCCCACTTTAGCAACCCAACTCTGCCAAAGACATTTCCCATTATCATGTAACATTTCAACCCAACTGGATTTGGGGAAGACCCGCGTGGGGGATCCACCAAGAGCGCACTCTTCCATCCAACCTAATGGATGTGGTCAGCTTCTCCAGGTGTTGGTATTTACCACTTCCGGTCTTATCAATGCGGGCGATCTCACTTCCCCTCGCCGGCTCCCAAAATGAGGCCCCACCGCTAGCGGCGCTGACGGAGCCAACACCATCCACCTCGTCTCCTGTAGGGACCCCACAGTGCGTCACCTTAAGCACTCCCACATCTTCCAGTCGCCAATGTTTCTTTGCAGCCTATGAGCTCCGTGTGCGCCTTCCGATCATTCAAATTGGCCCCTCCTGCCACCTCTTCAAACGTCGGGGGCTGCCCGATCTCTGCACCCCAGTCGCGCCTCCAGGCAGACCCCGGTCGCAGGTATAGAATACCTGCGCAAGCTTCTCTGACCGTACGGATGCGGCCTATCTCCCCTCTCTTCGCTGTCCCTCAAGGCAAGGCCGCCGTGCCAGTGGCGTAGGTGGGGCGGCACCATTCACCGCACGCTCACCGGGAAGGGGAAGAATCGCCTCGGCGGCCCGCCCGCCCCACTCGGCGTCCGTCCTCCGCCACCTGTCCGGGATGCTTCAACCAGCTCTCGGGGCTCTGATCTCCCGGCCTCGATTTCGTTCAGCTGTGGAGCCACCGCATAGCCCGCCATTTTGAATATCCCGGCCGGCGGCCCGCGAAGGCGACCCCTGCCGGCGGCTCCTCCGCAGTCCTCACTACCACAACCAGTGTCGCTCGGCTCCCCGAGTTTCAGGGGTCTCTCCCAGTTTCTACCCCACTCTGGGCCGAGGGTAAGCAGGTAGTACGCAGGATAGTTGAGTCGGCTGGTGCGGAGCTGAAGGCTCACGCGTCCGCCATCATCGACTGCTTGGCCACGCCCCCATTGAGTACCCATTGTTGATTGACTATCTTTGCCAGTTAACTGAAAGTTTGTGTTTTATTAACAGGTCCGGGGGAAAACCTGTCAGCCACACCCGAGGTGACCGGACACAACATCCAGCCTGGGGACTTTATCCTCATCAAACATTTTCAGTGGAAGAAGAGTTTAGAGCCGCGTTGGAGGGGACCAGATCAGGTCCTTCTAGCCGCACACATCACAGTCAAAGTTGCTGGCTGTAAGAACTGGATCCATGCGACCCAAGGTTGCAGGGTCCCTCTGCCCTTGCCCTATGATTAATGGGCGAAAGATGGAGTAGGAGACCCCGAGTGTGAGACGGTGCCTCGGTTTGTCTCCTTCAGCGACGCTAGGCTGACTTGGACATGAACAGATGAGTAAAATGATGAAGTGCTGTATGCAGCAGTTCCTCCAGAAATACGGTTTGTCCAGGAGCCTATTTTTGCTGATCCTTCCATGCCTGAAGTCACTAGGTACAATTTGCGCCCTCGGCTGGGGGACAGTGCAACAAAAGAGAATAAAGATTAGTTAGGGATGGACTGTGTAAGTCAGGGTGTACTTTGCTATAGTACCAACGGAGTTAGCTTAGGGTGATGAGAGATTTGTGCACTGTTTGAACATTGGAAAGGATAGATCAAAAGTTTCCCTTTGGGGGTATATTATCCTGGTCGACGTGGGAACACAAGCTTAGGACAGAGCAAGCTCCACCGCCGGTGCTCAAGAGCACAGTTTTGATAGGAGCCTGTACCAGTGAGGCTCTGACGAACACTGGGAACCTGTATATTTTTCGTGTTTGCATTCAGCCCCATCTCATCATTCGTCATGCATCCTGTTGGCAGAATGGTTGCTGAGGAAGAGCAGCCAGTGTTTCCCCCTGTTGTTACACATGTATTTCTACAAGGAAAAAGTTCATATGTGCTGTTCTTGTGATTCTGTCGTTATTGACTTTGGGTGGGGTGTCATAGGTATTGGAACATAATAAGGATGTGATATCATGTACTAAGATTAAAGTTACTCCTCAGGTTCAATAGAAAAGAATGACACTGAATAATGTCTTTTTGGACATACATAAAAGATTTTTTGGAGAAGGTGGAGCTTGTTATCCCACTGAATCTGTTACAAGTATATGGACTGCTTATCCCTTGTCACTTGGCAATTATACGTATACCTGCCCAACACACTTCATAAAAGTAAAGGGTTAATTTGGTATAGGTTACCTGGCCCTTGTCTATATTACAGGAAGCCACGAGGAAGGGGATATCCGGGGTGTGACAACAATATGTATTGTGATAATTTGCATATTAAAGAACAGAACGTTACCTTAGTGGGCTGGCACTACCAAGATTTAACAGTCACCCAGAAAGCTGGTTATTATCCTGCCTGTTGTCCGATAATAAATAGTACTGACACATTTCTGTACATTAATTGTTCTGGGATAGTATTGTTCAAAAATACGATGTCCTTAGCAAAAGATAAGGATCTGAATACCTTTGGAATGAATACTAGATATGCTCCAGTAAATTATGAAGGACCACTTTATGCACACTCAGGATTTTATTTCTTGTTGAATGGTACTTACTCAAATGGTTATAATGGCACAGATGATGGTGCTCTAGGAATGGTGCTTCCCCTAGGTTTGCCTTAAGCCTAGTGTAAGATGGGTAAAAAGAACATTGACTGCAGAGTTCTTTGATGGAGTGACAGATCTGGAAGTCAATAATTACAGCAATGGGATCACTTTCGGATATATTCTCTCCTCCATTATTATCTTTGATGGTACTGCTATGGCCAGGGGTGAAAGAGCTAGAGAATATTTTGGATGTAATCTGAAAATGCTTTCTAACTCCACAGTAGCACCCAACACGAAAGTATGCAGATATATTCTGAGCAGACTAGATATGCAGTCGATTTTATCTTGGCTAAGAACGGTGGTGTGTGCGCAGTAGTAAGAGACCAGTGTGTAGTCAGGATCACCAATATGGAAAAGAATATTACCTCACACATTTGAGATATGCTAGAAAATGTTAAAGGAACGGAAAGTGGGAACTGGAGTTGGTCACTTTTTGCAGTTGGAGCTGGCTCTTGAAAAGGTGATTTATTTCCTTGTAATTCTGGTATCTTGTTGCGTACTGTTGTTCAGTGTCTTCCCTTCTGTTGTTCTTACTGTACCATTTTTCTCACTCCTAAGAAAAGTATATCGATTCATGAAACAAATGCTGCAATTATGTTACAGAAGGAGGTAGACGATCTGATGCAACTAGATGAGGGCATCTTCGAGCTACTTCTTTCCTTTCAGCCTCCTTTCCTGATGTTGAGAACATGGAATGTGTATAAAATGTGATAATATACATGTTTGTTCCTTCCTTTCGATACAAAGTAGTTAGCTCATGCTAAAAGGAGGGTCTGTCAGAATAGAAATGATTTTGTTTGTGTATTGCTCTATGTAAGTTAGCATTCGCGCCACCATTTTGTTTCGGGTGCCATTTTGAATCATGATCGAAAGTAATCCTTTGCTATTTCCGAGAAACTACCTTTTCTAGGTTACATTTCTTAAAAGCTGAGTTTTGCTACACTAATGAATGCACTGTTCTTATTAGTGCATACCTTTCTCTTGAGATAGAGGTCTTCTCCCACTTGTCAAGTGGGGGGCACCAGCAGAATGGCCTTGACTGATAGATAGTATTTGCCCAGCTTCAGAATCATAACTTACTCCCTGTATTTCTCTGTTCAGCTGCATCTGTTTGGAAAATTCCATTGTGGGCGTGCTTTCATTGGTCCTAACATGTACATAATGTATCTTTATGCTTGATGATGTCAGTCCCTCTGCAGCACTCCTAGCAAATGAGCAGACTGGGCCCCACTGTGTATTCTGTGCTATTTACGTGATTTCTATGCAAAGTATTGTGTGCATTGTGTTTATCTCTGGATACCTAAACATGTTCGAGAGTGTTATATAATAAATACGTATTTTTATAAAAACATTGTGTGATTCTTTTTCACTTACTCTATACTATAAGATTGCATTCTTGTAAAACAAGCTGCTTTACACTCCTTCTGGGCTAAGCCTGAAGACTGCTCTCCACAGCTACCACTTAGAGAGCTTTCTTAGGTTGTCTTAGACCTCTTAAATCACAATTAGGGTTGTCTGGACTGGTGCAGGGTGCCCACTTACATTAGTGTTTTGAAAAAGACAATGGTTCTTAGGAGGCCAATAGGTCCTTAAAGAGATCTAATATCACAAGAAAATACTAATCAATTAAATTATGGCAGAAAAAACTCTATTAGATAAATGTTGGAAGGGACACAAGTGAATATTGAATACGGTTTCATTTATTTAACAATATTTGTTTTTTGGGATTATAGATCCAGTGCTCACAAAAAAAGTGAAAAGGACCGTGATGTGGTAGGAGAAGAAGTATGAAAACATACATTGTATTGACAACATAAGTAAAACTCCTTGGTTCAAATTTATAGGACGAAAGGAGTTTTAGTAGTAAGAAAGTCAACAGCGTTTCGATCTCAAAGAATTGAGATCTTCATCAGAACAAAGGATGTGAGAAAGTGGTATCTATAAATTAAAGACAATAAAGGTTTCAATATCATACACAGGTCCAGTGGAAATATAAACCGTATATAAGACATGAGAATGCCAAAGGGGCAATCTTAACGGAGAAGTAAATTGTTTTGCAAATTGCATTTAAGGGGAATGAATCACTCAAGCACTAGAGAAAAGAGAAGAAGAATCCCTATAGCGTGCTATGTACCTAAAAAAGAGCCTATAGCAACAGCGTGAACAGGATAAATGGGAGTGTGGGTGAGTCATGCTTTGACCGCCGGGATGGGTTAAAGTGTAAAATGCTCAGCAGCTGCTCCATCTAGTCCAGTAGCCTTGCTACAAAGGATCCTTAAGGCTAAGTAGCCAGGGAGGGGAATGAAGCCCCTCAGATATTATGTTTACATTAGTGGACATCATATACCAGGCCAGCTTCTCACATTGCTGTGCAGCGGTTGGGAGTCAAGCCTGCATTGTTTTACCAGATAAATCTTTGTGTTGATTAATTGAAAAATCATCACTAATACTAGGCACATATAATACAAGCTTAGAATAGTAAGTTCTACTGAACGTAGGTTTGGGTAAGTCAAGGGTCTAGAACACCCTTTCTCCAACCTCAGAGAGTTTAGTTCCCAATAGGTTAGGTAGGTTCAACACCACACCTCACTTAGTATGTCTTCTAAAGGAGATGCAAGTGGCTCTCTGCCTACTAGATACAGTGAGCTTACGTTCCAAAAACTGAAAACCCTGTGTGCCTCTAGAAAGCTGAAGACAGGGAAAATTGCCAACACTCAACACCTCCTGGAGGTGTTACTGTTAGATGACCTAAGGAAAGCCAGTGGGTCAGATGAATAGGAAAGAGTGGGTGGGCAGGGGACTGAAGATAGGCCAGGAGGGGGACCCCTCTAAGAACTTGAATCTAATCCTGACCCGGTGGAGCCTGATAACTCTCACCTGGACTGCTCAGATCTCCCAGAGGGAACTGCAGGTGGCCAGGAGGATGCCCACTTTGTTCATCCTAGGTCAGTGCAAAGTAGACCAAGGAGGTCTAGATCCTCCTCTGCAGAATCTAATGCCTCAGGACAGTCAGTAGGGTCCTTCATTTCTAGTAAGAGGGAGAACTCTTTGGATAGGGAATACCAAATGCTTGAACTTGAGAAAGCTAAGCTTAGACTCAGGCAAGAGTAGTTGGCCCTTGACAAAGAGTCCCTACAAGTCCAGAGGGCTAGGAAGAAATTGGGACTAGTGTCCCATGGTGGCAGCAACAGTGTCCCTTGAGTTAGAGAAACTTGTCATGACCATAGGAACATGAGCAAGATAGTCCCTTCCTACCATGTTGGGGATGACATTCACAAATGGATAACTGCTTTAGAAATGGCCTGTAAAGTTCAGAAGGTCCATCAAGAGCAGTTGGCATCTATCGTGTGGCTCGCCTTTGCTGACAAAGGTAGAGATAAGCTTCTCACCGTTAGAGAAGAGGATGCTGATAATTACTCAGTGTTGAAGAGTGCTCTCATTGATGGGTTCGACCTAACCACTCAACAATACTCGATTAACTTCAGAGACACCCAAAAAGCACAGACCCAGGACTGGGTAGTTAGTTAGTTAGTTAGCATTTTATTGTATAGTTGATTAAAAACATAACAAATAAACATAAAATCAATAAAACAGTCAACATACTACACTACATCTTCAGAAGCTTAATTAACTATAAAATCAATGATTGTCCATTATTCAAGTAAACTATGCAATGTCCTTTTTAAAATGCCAAGTGCCACAATCTAACTCAATCCGAATGAGTTATTTCCATCATAAAAGTAGTACATCACCTCTTAGCCACTAAGATTCATATTCAATTTAAAATATTCATTATTCAAAAACGGGAGTATGTACACAGATCTAGTTTATAATACCAATGAACCAAATTAAAATAGTGCCAAAATCCTTTACTTGGAGTCTGGTGGAGCAGTTCAATCTAGGAGGACAAAATGCTTGTTGCAATCTAGTGTTGCCAAACTTAGAGCCTCCCGTATACCTGTTTGAGCTGAATACCTGCAGAGATTATCCCGCCTTTTACCTCTGCCCTACCCTCCTGGTGACTCCCTCAACAGCGGGAAATGCCCAAATACAAAGGTACCCACCCAGATGCTCTACCTTATCTTCTTTTGGGGGCCTTAAAATCGCAAGTGTTCCTTCTAAAAGGCATTAAACCTCACCAAAGGGCACCATCCATTCTAGATGTACACTGTACTCAAAATCCACTCTTACTTATGCTCTGACATGACCGGTGTTTGAGAGGAAAAGCTATTGCCCAGGTGTTCCACAGTAATTTATTTAAAATCTTCATAAATTTAGCACATCTCCCCAGCCCCCTGTGGGAGCAACTGCTGAAGCAGAATGCTGATGCCTGTGCACAAGAACAATCTCCCTCTGCCAAAAAAAAGGTTTTAGCAGTTGTCTCCTTTGTTGATCTAGGGCAGGGCAACAGCATAGCAAATGAAACCATGATTCCCGATAATTGCAGCACAGCCTACACTTGAAGTCACCCCCTGCACCAGCCCAGCACGGAATAAACTCTCTTATTGGTAGCGCAAGCACTCTAATGTAAAGGATTTGGTCCTGAGTATTTGCGTTAATAAGCTCCAACAAATATTTTTGCGGTGTCCCAACATGATAGGAATCTGTTAGGGGCTGAGCCCGTCCTTGACACTCAACAGTCTGTAAATCCTGTTCCCAGGAAAACTCTTTCATTTTCTTGTTAATAGCTGTCTTCCATACCTGATATGGGATGACACCGTCCCCAAAGGCAGACTCCTCAATCTTAAGTAACAGAATCTCCTCATTAAGTTGACTAGACCATGGTAGGACCTAAAGGAGGCGTGTTCCCGAAGCGATAGTAAAACTTTCTGGAATGTAGTGAAGTGGGATAGGGGCGGTCAGATACAACACCCCCATAATCATGTAACACAGGAAGATTGGGTAAAAACTTTTCAACCACAGTTTGCCCGTAGCCACAGTGGGCTAAACATGGAGAATCCCATTCATGTGCTATATCAAGAAGAGGCATTGAACAGCACCAATGTCAATGCAGCACTGGGATCCGTAGTAGGAGGGAGGGCGCCTGGCCCTGATGGCGTCCCTGCAGACATGTTCTTACATGATAAAAAAAGGTAGAGCAGATACATTCTGTTGCTGGCCAACTTGGCTGCTAAAGGAGCCCCCATACCAGATTCGTGGAAAGGGGCAGAAATAATTACCATATATAAAAAGGGAGATAAAACACAGCCAGGTAACTATAGGCCTATTAGCCTGATTGACTCCCTACAAAAGATAATGGGTAGGCTAATCCTTAACCAGATCCAGGAGTGGATAGATGAGAATAGCATCCTACCCCCTCAACAGGCAGGCTTTCGGGCCTATACCTGCACCATAGACCAGGTGTTTCGCTTTACTCTGTTGCACTGGAAGACAGTTGCCCTGGGCAAAGGCAGCTTGTACGCTGCCTTTGTCGATTTAAAGTCAGCATTCGATCTTGTTCCCAGATCTAAACTATGGGCTATCTTGCATGAAATGGGGATTCCACCCAAACTACTCACACTAGTGGTGAGATTGCATGAAGATAACTATGCTAAAATACTTTGGGGCACCCAGGGTATGGTTACCAGCTCCTTCCCAGTAGAGAAAGGTGTACGACAGGGTTGCGTGTTGGCACCCACCCTGTTCTCCCTATTTATTAATGGTATAGTAAACTATATGGAAGTAGAGACCACTGATGCCCCATCACTAGCTGGCAGCAAAATACTGATTTTAATGTTCGTGGATGACACATTGATCATCTCAAAGACCCCGAGTGGTCTCCAACGGGCTCTGAAAATCCTCAAAGAATTCTGTACCACTCGTGGTCTGGAAGTCAATGTGTCGAAAACAAAATTTATGTCTGATAACCCCTACAGAGTTTTTTAAAGTAAAATACTAATGAACAATCGCCCATTGGAGCAGGTAAAAGCATTTACCTACCTGGGGGTCAATATCCAAAACGACCTAAAATGGAAAGAGCAAATTGACCTGGCCAAACTCAAGCATCCAACAAGAGTTCAGACAAGTGCACTCCCGTTTGTTTTAAATTTTCAGCATATTAATCCATAATTCAAAAGTAGTTGCATGCAGCCCGATCGTGACCTGCCCTGGAGCCACGTGCTTATGAAACGTGAAGATGTTGAAGCGTGAACACACTCCAAACTCAGACGCACTGTGAAAATGCCAGCGTCGTATCACAAATACACCAAATTACACCAAATTACTCCAATTGTAATCCATGTTATTCCAGGTAATCCAAGTTTTCATCTCAATTCATCATGTTACAAGGTGGGCGATAGTATGATTAGCTTCTAAAATGGCAGATGTGGCACAGGCTTCTTTCTGTCGCATGCCCATACATCAATCATATCCTTAGTGGTTCTTCTCCCAATGCATTTCAGGCTTATCTCATAGCCCTTCTTCAGGGGTTCACTAAAAGTTTTAAAAAACATGACCATTAGATTATATGTCCTGACTTAATTATGGGTTTCAACAATACTTCATGTCAAATTACCCCAACTTTCTAATTAACGTTTTCCCGCTATGCGCGTTGTAATGCGCTACGCCCTCTCGTTTAAACAAGACTCACCTCAAGTTGAGCACAAACGGGGTGTTGCAATTGAAATGTGTAACTATTGAAAAGGGGTACAACAATTTGAGCTCAACTTGAGGCGAGTCTTGTTTAAACAAGAGGTCGTAGCGCATTACAACACGCATTGCGGGAAAACGTTAATTAGAAAGTTTTTTTTTTTTTTTTTATTCACATTTTGGAAATGCAATCAACATTTCAACATACAAAACCAAAACAATTAGGCCTTGGTACAATATCATCCGGCCTCTAGGACCCATCCAGCTCCCCTCGGGCAGTATCTTTATGGTATTAAGCGGCCATACCCTCCCTCCGTCGTCCATCATTATCACACATTTTGATGCATTTGTAAATAGTCAATCAAGTACACCCAGTAATCACGTGGTCTCGACCCTCCCGGAAGCTCTTCCTCATAGGTTTTGAGAGTGTCCTTACAGAAGGTTAGATCTTTGAGCCATAGCTTAATGGATGGTGCAAGTCTACTGTTCCAGCAGAGCGATACACGCCGTTTGGCCATCAGAAGTGCAATCACAGCAAATTTACGTTTCAGAGATCGCAGATCAGGCACTATCCCCAACAAACAAATCTTTTCTGAACACCCCAGTGGCATTCCCACCATTTCGCCTATCATTTCCACCACTTTTACCCAATAATCCGCAACCCCTGTGCACCGCCAGGCCAGATGGCAGAAGTCTGCCTCCTCCTCCCCACACCTACAGCAGCGCGAGTCCTCCCTTAATCCATACTTGCAAAGTCTAGCCGGCGTATAATAGGTCTGGTGCAAATATTTGTAATGTAGCATTCTTAAATTACCGTTAGGCGTCAGCATTTCAGTTAGTGAGCAGGCTATCTCCCATTCCTCCAGTGTCAATTGGTCCTCTAGTACGCTATTCCATTTGTCCAATGACGCCTGCGTATTTTCCGCAATATCTTCTTGTAATTTACTATAAAGTCTCGACACCAGTTTAGTGGCAGTGGGTGTGGTTAGTACGAACTGCAACGCCTGCATTTGTGGCGGCTCCTCAGGAAACGAAGGATAGAGCACCCTCATGGCATTTTGCAATCTGTAATATGTAAACCTAAACAGCAATGTTTGATTACTAATATAGGTAAGATCGCTTAGTTCCTGAAATGTCCCATTAGGATACAAATCCCCCATTGTGGCCATGCCTACCTGTCTCAGCAGCCCCATCCCTACCTCCTCCTGCGTCACCGACAATGCTGGATGTTGTAAAAGGGGCAAATCCGGCGCGTACAAAGGTAGTTTACCTGCTTTCCTCCCCATTACCCGCCACGCTCTATTCGTCGTATCGATTGTATTGATGTCACGCTTATGCAGCGGTGCGCACTTATGCGGAAGTATTGCCTTTAGCGGAATAGGAGCCGCATCACCCTCCTCCACCGCTGTGTGTGTTAGGACCGGTACAGGATGATACCAGTAGTGTGCAAACTGCGCCTGTGCGCATAAATAATATAACAGAAAATCCGGCACTTTAAACCCACCTTTCGCATATGGTAACGTCAGCGCCCTCAGTTCAATCCTAGCGTGTTTACCCGCCCAAATCAATCTTAGTACCATCGCTGTGATTCTACGGAACACTTCAGCTGGTGGTTGTATCGGTATATTATTAAATAGATACAGCAGTTTGGGTAATACGACCATCTTAACAATGGCCAGTCTATCTGCTAACGAGAGGGGCAGTTGTATCCAGCTATCTATTTTCCCTTCCAGCGTTCTTACCACCCTACCATAGTTCGCTCGGATCACCTCCTCCGGGTCCCTATGATACCACACTCCCAGATATCGCACCGGGTCCGTTTGCCACTCGATTGGGTAGTCCAGCTGATGCGGTTGAGTAGTGTCCGATAAAGGAACAATGACCGATTTCGCCCAATTAATGCTTATCCCGGATATCTGTGCAAAGCGCACATACTCCCGTAGCAATGCATTTAAATTCACTTCGGGATCGCGTACATACAGAAGCATATCGTCCGCATATAGCGAGATGTGGAGCGGGCGCTGAGGGAACTGCAGCGCCGAATAGTGATGCTTCTGCCGTACTCTACAGGCCAACGGTTCCATCGCCAGTGCGAATAGCAATGGGGACAGTGGGCAGCCCTGTCTCGTCCCCCTGCATATAGGTATCGGGTCAGACACATATCCATTTACTCTCACTCGCGCCGTCGGGGCTGTGTACAGCAGCTGTATCCATTGCAGATAGCGCAGCGGAAATCCCATCCGCCGCATCACCTTGTGCAAATACGGCCATTCAAGGGAATCGAATGCTTTGGCCGCGTCCAGGAGGACCGCAGCCGCCCTAGTCGTTGGTTGCAAATAGTGTGACAGTGCAAATAGGGTGCGCGTATTGTGCGTGGTTGATCTGGTGGGGATAAATCCCGACTGATCCGGTAGAATCAATCGGGTCATTAGCGGCTGTAGCCGTTTCGCCAACAGTTTGGCCAGAATCTTCACGTCAACATTAATGAGGGAGAGTGGCCTGTACGATTCGCAGTATTCAGGGTCCTTTTTTGGCTTTAATAAGGCAATGATAAGCACTTCACGGAGCGTGGGTGGCAACTGCATCTGGTCATGCGCAGTTCCGTACATCTCCACCAGGTGTGGGGCTATTTGGTCAAGGAATGCCTTGTAAAATTCACCCGTGAACCCATCAGGGCCCGGCGTCTTCCCATTGGGGAGAGTTTTGATCACCTCCGTCACCTCCTCCACTGTAATGGGTTCCGCCAAATACTCTCTGTGTGCATCCGATAGCCAGGCTATCGCTACCTCCTCCAGATAGTTCCCCGTCTCCTCTTCCGACGCTGTCTGCTGGGTCTCGTATAGCTTACCATATGTGGCTCTGAATTCCCTCAGAATATTCTGTGTCCCATATTGCATGTCCCCTTTCTCATCTCGTACCCCGCGTACTATCTGTGGTGTTTTCCCTGCACATATTTTGGCCACCAGCGCTCTACCCGGCCTACCACCCTCGCCGTAATTCCTGGCCATGTGTCGTTTCGATATATATTTCAGCTCATCTTCTGCCAGTGTTTGGTATTCGGTTATGTTGCGTCGTATATCGGCCAGTAGTGTCGTGTTTTGTGTACATTCATATTCTCTCTCTAACTCACGGATTTTCTGCTCACGGGATGCTAATTGTTGGCGAATATCTTTCAGTATGCCCGCACTTGTTCCAATGCAGATCCCCCTAATGGTAGCCTTAAACGCCTCCCGTAGCAACCCTGGGTCCTCTGTGGTTGGCGCATTTAGTTCAAAGTATTCCGTCACGGCCTTACCAATTGCGTCTTCATATAAAGGGTCAGTTAGTGCTCTAGCATTAAATCTCCAACTAAATGGGGGGGGTGTGTAATTCGGTATCTCAATGGTGAGTTTTACCGGATTGTGATCCGAAAGTGTCCTAGGCAAGTGGCATACAGATCTCGTCCACATGAGCACCGTCTCATTTCCCAACCAATAATCTATCCTGGACCAGCTACTACTAATCGCTGTCGTATGTGTCGCCTCTCTGCTCTCCCGGTTCCTGGCTCTCCAGATATCCTCAAGTTCCCTATCCTCCATTATGGCCAGCAATTTCCTCCTGGCCCTAGTATGTGGTTCAATTGCGTTACTCGACCTATCCCAACCATCCTGCAACGCTATATTGAAATCTCCCCCCCAGATCAGTGGTATGTCAGGTATTTCACCCAATCGAGTCCATACCTCAGCATAGAAGTCTGGGTCATCTATATTTGGTCCATAAGTATTCACTAATGCCACTTGTTGACCCCGCAGTCTGCCCATCACTAGTACAAAGCGCCCCATCTCATCTTTATACGTGGACTCTACATCAAACTGCACCCCTTTCTTAATCAGTATCATGACCCCTCGGGAATAGGAAGAGTATGACGAGTACTGCACCGTCTCCGCCCATCGACTGCCCACTCGCATAGGGACTGCCGGCGTCATGTGTGTTTCCTGTAACATTGCAACATCAATGTGATGCCGATCCAAGTATGCCAAAACCTGCCTTATTTTCTTGGGGTTGTTCAGCCCTCGTACATTCCACGTTAGGAATGATAACCCAGTATCACGCAGCGCACTACCCTCCATCATTCACCCATGCGGTCCATAATGTCACAACCTCTGTTCTGACGTCGCCCCCATTGCAGTCAACCCCGTAAATCCTTCCCGCACCTCGTTTCTCAATACCACCCTTCATAGCTTTGTTGCTTCTGTCGTACCAAAACCCAATAAACAAACCCCAATGCCCCCCCCTCCGCCCCCCCCCACTTTAGCAACCCAACTCTGCCAAAGACATTTCCCATTATCATGTAACATTTCAACCCAACTGGATTTGGGGAAGACCCGCGTGGGGGATCCACCAAGAGCGCACTCTTCCATCCAACCTAATGGATGTGGTCAGTTGTGTAATCATAATACATGCAAGATCCCATCACACCCCTCAGCTTCCAGCATAACGGTCATATATCCTAGCGTTTATGGTGCTATCAGGGAGTCAATATCTCACACGACGGGAGATCATCCAGCCCTCTCTTCCCCCCAGAGCTCTTGTACTCACGCCTGCCATGCCTTACTTCTCCGTGTATTTGCCAGAGAGCTTGTGCCCACCAGATTAATCAGCAGAATCTGCATCTTACCTCCCTCGTACGCTCTATCTTGCAGTATGCTTTCCGGTCGACACCCACCCCCCAAAATTCGTATTGTCCATCCGGCAGCGTGTATCTCACCACACTCAATCTCCATCATAGCCGCGACCCTTATCGTCTATTATAACCAACAGTACACTTATCCACTTAGTAGTTCTCAGTTCGAGTCTATGGCGGGATCAGCTCGACGTTGTTCCTTTCGCCGATTAACGGTCCTTTTGATGAAGTCCTGTGCTTCCCTAGGCGTCTGTAGCAGCGTCGTTTTTCCGTCGCAAGTGACCTTCAAACGCACCGGGTATAACATAGCATATTCAATTTGCAACTCCCGGAGTTTCTTTTTGACCGGGTTAAACTCCTTGCGTGCCATCTGGACCGTTATTGTGAAGTCCGGGTAGAACTCCAGCTCGTTGCCCTGATAGTTGATCTTGCGTTTTTCTCGGGCCATACGTAGAATGGTGTCGCGATCTCGGTAGTTCATGATCCTCGCCACTATAGGTCTCGGAGGTAGTCCAGGTTTCGGTCTCGGAGCCAGTGTTCTGTGCGCGCGTTCGACCAGGAAGATGGGTGAGAGGGATTCCACTCCACACACAGTCTTGATCAATTCCTCCACATAGGTTTCCATCTTGGCTATGTTCGTGGACTCCGGAACTCCCGCTATTCGTACGTTGTTGCGACGGGACCTCGCTTCCAAATCCTCCGCCTTGTTTTTTATAACGTCCAGCAGCCGCTCCATGTCCGTACACTTACGGGTTGTGGCGTGCGTTTCATCCTCCACCGCCGATATCCGGGTCTCCACTTCCACCAGACGCTCCCCGTGGCCATCCAGCTTCGCCGCCATGTTGTCCACGTGAAGCGTGATAGAGTCGAGTTTGCCATGTATGTCCTGCAGGCTTTGCTGTATGGCCTGCAGGGCACCCTCCATCCCCGCTGGCGCCGACTGTGCAATCTCCGCAGCCTCCTCAGATGTCGCCGTGTGCGCTTTTGCCGATTTTTTTGCGTCAAAGTGTAGCTTCGTCTGGCCTCGGTCGGCCTTTCCCATGGCGCCACACACCTCCACGTACGCTTCAAGCCCGTCTTAAGCGCACTGTGTTTCTGGAGGGGTCGCTGCGGCGCTCGCACCTGCACTTCACGGCAATATTTAGCACTCCAGGTGTTCCTCCTCACCTCATATGGCTCTCCCGTTTCCCCGACTGTCGCTTCGCTCCCAGGGCCAGTTGTCTTTGTCAGGCACTCAACTCACCCTCCGCCAGTTCTGCAGCGCACAGTCTCATCTGCCCTCTCAGCGCGCAATCAGCCCTGCAGTTCATGCACCCGTTGTAGCACCCGGTTCAGCCGCTCTCCGTCGGTCAACGCCGGTCTCCTCCGAGTAACGTTACGTGTATCAAGGCTGCGTCTCACCCATTGCATTCAGGAGTCACAGGCCTAGTTCCTCTCTCCGCTCCTCACTCGCGTCCAACCGACTGCAGCAGAGTCCGTCATGACGGGCGCCATTTTACCTCCGGGTCGTCCTCTCGTCCGCGCCGTCCACCTCGCTCTGCCTGAACGCCGGTCCGGGGCCGCGGCTCCAGAGATCCCCACCTCCAGCCAGCAGCTCCACAGCGCAGCGACGGCAACTCACTCCGTCTCCGCAATCGATCCCCGTTAGTCTCGTCCCATATCGCTCTGCTACTTCAGCGCCGCCATGTTGTCCGCTCCTCTGCCAGCCACGAGCGTCCGGAGCATAGCGTTCGCCGCGGGTCTGCAGCTCCAGAGTTTCAAACCATCACATATTTATTCCAGCATGTGTAAAGGGTCTGGTACGCCGTTTGTATGGCGCTAGGATCACTGCATGTCGCCGATATCTGCCGTTTCCTCACACCGACCAGCGGAGCCGACTTAGCAGGCGGCCATCTCGCCGTGCGCCCTCTAGCGCCCCCACCAGAAAGTTGGGTTAATAAGTATTGTTGAAACACATAATTTAATGGTCATGTTTTTTAAAACTTTTAGTGAACCCCTAATCCTCTCCAACCATCTGGTATGTTAGCGCTTAAAAAAACTGTAATTATAAAGAGCTGACAACACTGTTGCCCAACCTTCATGCGCGTCCTTAAAAAGGCCGGCTGGCAGGTCATTTGGACCCGGGCTCCATTGGCTTTCAGCTTTTTTAATACTTTTGCCGCCTTCCCACTATTTGTTAGATTATGCTGAGCCAACTGGGTCTCTTCCTTGGGCTGGCCCCGTCCAGCTTCCAAGTCCTCTTGATGTTGTAGACTTAGTTCAGCTACCACCAACTTTTCTTTAAATGATCAAGTTGGGGTGGTGGGCCCTCCAGCCTCTATTAAATTGTTAATCTGTTCTACATACAGCTCAACGACATGGGGCACCAAAGCTGTGTCTGAAACCCCATTTTCTCTGACCATATTGCCATTTTTTTATTTGTTAATATGGACCCAAAATCGTGCTTGGTTAGAATCCTTTAATAAGTGAATGACTGTGACCCATTCTTTTTCCTTTATTTCCTTCTGTATCTCTAAAACTATTTTTAGGTGTGACCTTCTTGCCAGTTTCACTGCTGTGGCTGTATTTTTAGAAGGATTGCACTGGTGCACACGCTGCGCTTTACGCAGCGTTCGTTTGGAAACAATGATTGCCTTACAAAAATTGCCTGACCTTACTGGTTTGTGCCCCCTCTGTTGAATTTTGGGCCTACCCTCCTGATCCAATAAGTACTTTTGTAGATTCTCTATGAGCATTAGCCACACCTGTAGGGCACCTTCTAAATGATTGGTAGTTATAATAGCCTCCAGATCGTTTAACCAGGTACTAACCTTGAATGTATTTTCAGATAGCCACTTAATTGTTCTAACCATCTTCACTGCCTCCTCCCCTGATGAATTACCCACCTTAATGGTTTCAAGGCAAGACTCAGCATACTCCTTAAAGGATTCTGGTCACTTTGTACTCTAATTATAATATCAAAGTGATCTAATCATGCAGCCAGACCTGTAGATAAAAAGATGTAATCAATGGTTGATACATTTTTACAGGTTGGCGGGAATATAAGCTCCTTATTTCTCGACGCACATTCCGGCTGAGCAGATACTAAATTGTGGGTTTCCATGAAACCATTGATTCCGAAATCTACCTTTTCTTTAGAAACTTCATTAATGTTCCCCCCAACCCCCTAATGTTAAAATCTCCAGGAATTATACATTCACAGTTCAAGTAATCTAGAAAAAGGTCTTCAAGGCATTTGAGAAAGTGCTTTAACAAGTTTGTCCTTGCTTTCCTGGGAGCATTCAAATAACAGTTGACACCAATCAAAACCATTTGTTTGGTGTTTGTTTTCTAGCCATGAATACAAACCATTTGGGCTGCCGAACAGTTACTGTCAAGAGCCATCACAGTTAAGTTGCTTGATGAAAATTGATAGACCCCCTGAGGGATGACCAAAAGGGCTTAGGCCTGAAGCAGCAGAAAAAATCTCGTAGAAACCTGGTAGAGCAGTGGGGGCCAATGACCATGTTTCTTGAAGATGGAGAATGTCACCAGTACCCAAATACAGGCACCCTTCTTTGCTTCCCATACATTTTTTGAGTCCTGCAACGTTCCATTACCTTATTATAATCTCAGAGTTTGACATCCGTACCGATTGTTTTGGGCTTCGAGAATGTATTATGGCCCTCAACTGCAGATTCCAGTCTAGTTTACATGTACTTGTCTCAGGACTGATGCATACCACCCAATGAACTATGTGTGGCTGTTGCCATTCGCACTGCGTAAACAAACAATCTTTAGTGCTCCTGTTCTCTTTGTTTCCTCTGGTTCCCAGTTGCTGCTTCCACCTGATGTGCCCATAAAAACGTGATGGGTTAGCTGAAATGTGGACAGGTTGAATAAAACATATGAATACTTTCGCGGATTAGATTTCACAAGTTCGATCACCCAACACTGCACCTCTCAGAGTTCCACTCCTTCATGCAGTTTGCGAGGCTTCTCCTGTACCGTTCATACCAGCCGGGTCAAATTTTACTCATAGCAAATCTTCTGAGGTAATGTGGTTCATAGCTGGAATATGGGTACACAGTTTCAGCAAGTTCCCCCGTTTAAGCGTATCCTGACGGCCCCTTCGGCAAAACCTGGGAATAAAAACCAATTCCTGGGGATCGTTGGCCATCGCCCCTTTATTACCCAAGTGAACAGAACTTGACTCCACCAGTTTGGTCGGTGTGGTATACTCATATTCCTCTCTACCCTCTGCTATGTTCCAGTTGTATAATATTCCCCGAATCGGGGCACCTTGTAGGTGACTAGAGCCTTGAATTCTAAATAGGTTCCCCGGCTCTGGCATCTGGATCCCCACCATTATTCTTTCTCCAAATGCCTTTTGGGGATCTAAGTATGTTACTCTCATCAGGGGCGTCCAGGTATCTGGGCCTGCCGTGCGGCCCTGATAATCCGAGTTCCTTAATTCCACCAGCTGTGCACATATGGGGGTCTCCAAAAAAAGGCTCTTGGCTATAACGCTATGATGACCTTGGAGCTTATGTGTGCGGACTCACCCAAATTGCTTGTGTCCCTACATCCTGAATGATTCAGACATCAGCTTACTGCTGACTGTGGGTTTTAACACAACAGCCCACGTTAGAAACTGCTTTCCCCAAAGGCAAGTATGTAGACGGATCAACTTGTTTAGTTATTTCATTGTCACCTGACCAGCTCGGTAAACCCAAGACTTTTGATGATGCCTGCTGGTCCTTGGACTTCTTTATCTGCTCAAATATTGTGAATATATTAGTAGGGTTCATTGACGATGATTTAAGGATTCCTCTTTTTAATAAGCGGTGATTTTCATTTGCTTTTTTAGCTTCATTTTTTCCCTCCTTGAAAGGCTAGTCCCTGCTATATTCTCTGTGGGGCTGCCGATTTGATTGCCCGGTACTAGCTCATTTGTAATTTGTGGATATCTAGCCATCACACCTTTTTCTTGCTCCAACTTGTCTGATTGAGTAATGCCGTCTGTCTCCGACTCTACTTCCCCTGTATTAGATTGGGGACTTAATAATTCATCCCCCGACTCTCCATAGTAACACAGGCCAGCTCCTCTGACAATAAACTTTTTTCCAGGTAAGATATATCCACCTTGGACTTCTTATTGCCCTTCACCAGTGCACTCAATACTTTTGGAAGAGCACTGAGCTGGGCTATAATGGGGGTACATAAGCAAGGTTTACCCAAATACAGTGTTCTTAACTTAAAATCCAATTGTGCTCTCTATATCTGCAAGATGTGTTGCAAATGACTGAAGTAGGTCTATCTGAAGTTCCATTTTACTAGACTACCAACTATGCACCCGGCCATTGTATCCTGCTGGGCACTTATATCCCCCAATCTTTTCAGGAACCAAATCTGAAACGGGGACATAGTTGCAAGACCTCCATCCAGTCATCAGCGTTTTGTTAAGTGTGTCCTCTATTTGAGCTTCCATGGCAGCTAAAAACTGATGTGAAAGATTTCTTATCTCATGATCCGTGGCATGTCCATTTCCAACCATTGTTGCAATAAAGGATGGAGAGTTTATAACTGTATTTACCCAAAAATTTGTTCCTAAAGGGGCTTTCAACTTTATGGGGGAAGGTGAGCCTTGATCATTCCCTGGGTCCCTGCTTCGCAGCACTTGGGCAACTACTAGGATTTTGTTTGTTGATTGGCCAGTTGAGTACTAGGTTCGTTATCACCGATCTTGAAAGCCAGGGACAATGAGGTGGGTGCTTGATCAATTTTGTCCCCATTGTGGGGTAGGCTGGCGACCGCAGTAGGGTTTAAGGTGTTCTACACTGCTTGCTGGCAACTTATTGTCTCCTGTTGAAACTTCGTCTAACAGCTTCAGACATAGTTGTGAACACTGGTTATTAGTGCCCACTGCCAAAGGTGAGTTGAAGCTGGTGCTGAGTGAGTTAGAATCCATGGGTGAAGAGGGGTCTAAGCTGGTCCAAACTAGGACCAGTGCACCATTGACCAAAGGCAAATCCAAAGGCACACTGGTAGGCCGAAAATAGCTCCTGATTGAGCCTCTTGTAGAGCAAGTCACCCGTCCCTCTGTGTCGTTACGGAGCATGAGCTGGGTCTCCCCCTTGCTCTGGAGATAATTCTCCGGTTCCGGTGATTTCATTTCCATAGTAGGCTGCATGGGTTTGCGCTTCCCCATCTTAGGATTGAACAGATGCTTTAATATGCCTTGATTAAGGACTGATTCTTTGCCCACCAGACCAGATCTAGAGTCCCCCTACCAAGTGTTTGCAAGCCAGGCAGCCGGTGAAAGCCTACTCTGTCCTGCTCCACCTATCCACCCGCAAAGCACCTACTTTTCAGGCGAAGAGAGGCTACCAACTACTTTAAGTAATGCTTACTGTGGTCACTTTTATTGGCTGATGAATAATTGCGTCACTTTAAAATCGCTCCTTAAGTCTCCTTCATTGGTTAATGTATAATACTCCCAGACTTCCGGGCTAGAGCGAGCCAATAGATCAAAGCAGCGTTGTGGAACAGTAGTGCAGACAATAGTGCCGACACAAGTCCTCGGGAGAAGGAGTTTCCAAGGGGGGAAGGAGGCAGGGGGCCAAGCGGCGAGCAGGGCACACCAAGGAACCCTCACAAGCTGCACCTGATGCTAGCCAGACCACCTCCATGGGTCTCCTGCAGGCTCACACTTTTGCAGCAGGCAGCTACAGCTGCTATGCTTGCATGCCAACCCTGCCTATCGACCCCCCACCCACTGCTCCCTGTCTACTTAGTTGGCAGGAGCCAGGGGAATGACCACACTTCTCCATGCCACCGCTTTCTGCTTACCAGCCAGTCGGAGCCAGTGGAGGACGACGCCCCCCCCTCGGGCCCTACAGCTGGGCTGCAGTTGCAGATGCGACTGGGCTGCGGGCTCAAAGGTTATGCCCGGGTCCGTCAGATGTGGTAACGATGTGGCGGCGAGCTCTCCACGGTCTGAGGGCCAAGACGACCTGCTCTGCGGGTCCTCTACTTGCCCGCTGCCCTAGCCACTGCACCACCGCTGCAACGCTGCTCTGCTCGGAACACCAAACGCTGAACTGGGACTAACTCATAACGGGAAATAGTGCCACTAGTAATGACTCTGGCTTGTGTTCAGTGGTCTACAGTCTTTTACTGGGTAGATTTTGTGGATAGTGCCATTAAGGTTCTGGAAGACTGGCTACATGGCAGCAAAGTGCAGGACTACCAAGGACTGTACAATTTGATTATGAGGGAGCAGATCCTTAATAATTGTCAAAAACAGCTTTTGCACCAGTACCTGGTGGACTCTGATCTGACCTCTCCCCAAGAATTGGGAAAGAAGGCAGATGGGTTCGCACCAGGTTGAAGCAGAAAAACAAGGGTAATGGTGGTGACCAGAAGAAGCAAAATTCTTCTAAAACTCAAGATAATGGTGGGGACAAGGGCAAAGATAAGAAAGAGTCTTCAAAAGGGCCTCAAAAACCTGCTTCTGGGGGGGAGTCACAAACATCCAAGAAGGGCAAAAAGAAACCTTGGTGCTATGTCTGTAAGGTAAAGACCCATTGGACAAAGGATGCTGATTGTCCAATATCCTACCACCACTGCCCCATAGGCAATTGCTCCCCCTAGCACAAGTGCAAGTGGTGGTACAGGAAATAAGGAGTTTGTGGGGTTACCCTTGGGTTCTGAGCTGGGTTCTGACTTAGTCAGAACTCCAGCTCAGGCTGTTTTGCTCTGTGATGGTGACATAGATCTTGCCACCTTATTAGTAAGTCCCACTAACTTGGGCAAGTACAGGCAACAGCCTTTAATTATTGGAAAAGAGGCAATGGCCTACAGGGACACAGGAGCTAGTGTCACTATGGTGACAAAGAACCTTGTGTCTCCTGACCATATCATACATGGACAAGTGTACCAAGTGACCCATGCTAGCAATGTCAGGACTGACCATTCCTTAACAGTTGAGAATCTCAGCTGGAGAGGGGTAACTGGACCAAAGAAGGTTGTAATAGCTTTAGACCTACATGTAGATTGTTTGTTGGGTAATTATTTGGAAACTTCAGCCTTGGCTGAAGTAGAGTTCAGGACTCTTGTTGGGCATCTCTGCAAGTGTGTTTGCTGTGACAAGGGTTCAATCCAAACAGCTGACCACTGAACAGGTCCTGGGTCCTGGGTCCTGGAACAATGGACCAGGTGCCTTCCAAGAGAAGAAGCAGGAAGGGTAAGGATTTGCCCTCCTCACTGACTCAGAATGGGGATCAGTCTCTTGAGGGAGATGATCTTAGGCGCTGTGAAGGATCTGCCCCAGAGGAACTTGGGCCTGATCAGGCTGAATTCTTGGGGGCAGCGGGCCCTTCCAGAGCAGATTTGAGTTTGGAGCAGCAGGCCTGCCCCTATCTTGAACCCCTCAGCCAGCCAGCTGCTGCTGAGGCTACAGGGAATATCAGTGGGTCCCATAGGATCTACTGGGATGAATGACTTCTTTACTCAGAGGGTAGAGACCCGAAGCTTAGTGCCACCAGGACGTTGGTTATACCCCAAATGTTTAGAGGTTTCCTCCTCACCCTTGCACATGATATTCCTCTGACAGGACACTTAGGGCAAAGGAAGACGTGGGAAAGGCTTGATCCTCACTCACAAAGGAGTTTTGTCACTCCTGTGCCACTTGCCAAGCCAGTAGTAAGTCAGGTGGCATCACAAAGGCTCCCTTAATTCCACTTCCAGTGGTTGGGGTTCCTTTGAGAGGTTTGGGATTGACATTGTTGGTCCCATGAATCCTCCAACTGCAACTGGGCACCGTTACATTCTAGTGGTGGTGGACCATGCCACTATGTACCTAGAAGCTATCCTCCTTAGAGTTTTACAGTTCCAGTAGTGGCCAGGGCCCTCTTGGAAATATTTTCCAGAGTTGGCTTCCCTAAGGGGATTCTAACTGACAGAGGTACCAGCTTCATGTCAAGGTTTGCAACTGCAATGTGGAAAGAGTGTGTAGTGAATTCCAAATTCACCACTCCCTACTGTCCTCAGTGCAATGGGCTTGTTGAAAGGTTCAACAAGACCCTCAAGGTTATGATCATGGGCCTCCCAGGAAAGCTTAGGTAAAAATGGTATGTCCTACTACCCTGCCTTCTCTTTGCCTAGAGAGAGGTTCCTCAGAAGGGGGTTGGCTACAGCCCTTTTGAACTTCTGTTCAGACATCCAGTTAGGGGTCCCTTGTGTCTGGTAAAGGAGAAATGGGAATTACCTCTCAAACCTCCAAAACAGGACATAGTGGACTATGTACTTGGCCTGCGTTTTCGCATGGCTGAATACACGAAGAAGGCAAGCAAAAACCCAGAGGCCAGCCAAGAACTTCAAAAAGCTTGGCATGACCAAAAGGCTGCCCTGGCTGTTTACCAGCCAGGTCAGAAAGTGTGGGTGTTGGAGCCTGTGGCTTCAGCAGCTCTCCAGGACAAATGGAGTGGACCCCACACTATACTTGAGAAGAAAGGTGAAGTCACCTACTTGGTGGACCTAGGCACTACCAGAAGTCCCCATTGGGTTCTTCATGTGAACAGGCTGAAACCTATTGTGGACAGGGCTGACATGGGCTTGCTCATGGCAACTGATGAGGGACAGGAGGAAGAGAGTGACCCTCTCCCTGGTCTCCTCTCTCAGAACCCTGATGATGGATCAGTTGATGGAGTGGCCTCACTGATCAACAGTAGATTGATTGCGGGAAAGTCCTCAATCAATACAGACATATGTTTTCTCTGACACCCAGTCAAACCACTTGCTGTACCCATGAAGTGGACACAGGTGAGAGTCTACCCATTAAGAATAACATCTACAGGCAGCCTGACCATGTCAGAGATTGCATCAGAACAGAGGTCCAAAAGATGCTGGAGTTGGGAGTAATTGAGCCCCCAGATAGCCCTTGGGCTAGCCCAGTAGTCCTAGTACCTAAACCTCACACCAAGGGTGAAAAAATAGAAATTAGGTTTTGTGTAGACTACAGAGGTCTCAATGCAGTTAATAGAACTCATGTTCATCCAATTCCCAGGGCAGATGACATTATTGATACTTTGGCCTCAGCCAAGTTTCTGAGTACATGTGACCTGACTGCTGGTTACTGGCAAATTCAGACTAGCTGAGGATGCCAAAACAAAGACAGCATTTTCAACCCCTAGTGGGCATTATCAATTTATTGTAATGCCTTTTGGTTTGAAAAATGCACCTGCCACATTCCAGAGGCTGGTGAACAAAGTTCTAACAGGTCTGGAAGCCTATAGTGCAGCATATCTAGATGATATTGCTGTCTTTATCTCCATCTGGGAGGATCACCTGATCCACCTCAATAATGTTTTGGGGGCTCTGCAGAGAGCAGGCCTCACACTATCAAGGCCACTAGGTCAGAGCAAGGTTGTGTACTTGGCCACCTGGTAGGTGGAGGCCAGGTTCAACCACTACAGAGCAAAATCCAGACCATAATGGAATGGGTTGCTCCAACTACCCAGACTCAGGTCAGAGCTTTCTTGGGCCCAACTGGCTATTATAGAAGATTTGTGAAGGGATATGGGTCCATAGTGACTCCCCTGAATGATCTGACATCAAAGAAAATGGCCAAGAAAGTTCATTTGATGACCTGAAGCAGGGCATGTGCACTGCTCCCATTCTGCAGAGTCCTGATTACTCAAAAACTTTCATTGTACAAACAGATGCATCTAAGTTAGGGGTAGGGGCTGTGTTAACACAACTGAATGCAGAGGGATAGGATCAACCAGTAGCTTTTATCAGCAGAAGGTTGACTCCCAGAGAGAAACGTTGGTCAGCTATTGAGAGGGAGGCCTTTGCTGTGTTCTGGGCCCTGAAGAAGTTGAGGCCATACTTGTTTGGCACTCACTTCATTGTTCATACAGACCATAAGCCCCTCTTATGGCTTAAACAGATGAAGGGTGAAAACCCCAAATTTTTGAGGTGGTCCATTCCCCTACAGGGGATAGACTTTACAGTGGAACATAGCACATGCCAATGCAGATGGGCTCTCCAGATATTTCCACATAGAAAATGAAGACTCAATTGGGCAAGGCTAGCCTCATCTCCTTAAGTGGGGGGTTTGTAGGAAAGTAGTATCTCCTTTTATGGTTACCCCTCCTTTTTGCCTGGTGCTAAGATGTTATTAACTAGTCTGACTGGGATTCTGCTAATCAGGACTCCAGTCTATCTGCTTTCTCCCTCAATTTGTTATGCTCAGTACTTAGGTACAGCCCAGACTGGATACTGGGGTACCCTTATCAGTCCCTAGTATATGGTACTAAGGTACCCAGGGCATAGGTACCCCAGAGGTATCCCCTGGGCTGCAGCATGCATTATGCCACCCATGGGAGACCATTCAAAATGGAACTACAGGCCTGCCATTGCAGCCTGTGTAAACTGGTGCTGGCACCACTTACTAAAGATATAGGTTTCCTATATCTAGGGTCACTGCACTTAAATCATATGTCACCCCTATAGCAGGCCTTGTCAATCCTGAAGGCAGGGTGCTTGGTTCTAAGTGTGAGGGTGCCCCTGCAAGAGGCAGGACACCCCCAACAGCCTACAGAGTCCATTCTCCCGAGTTGTAAGTGAACAAGTCATATACTTTATAGAGGGGCATAATGTAATTACGTGAAGACCATCTCGAAACAGGCTGCAATGAATCCTATCATGTTTGGTATCAAACATGTTGGAATCATAGCCCCACACTGTAAATGGTGTGGGAGGTATGATTCCAAGCACTGGAAGAACCCTCCTTTAGGCTCTCAGTATTCCAGGTACTAGTCTTCTAGACCCTGGACAGCACAAAATGTTTGCTGCTGGCAAGAGACACAATTCTGCCCGCTTGCTGCTGAGCCAAGCTTGAGCAGGGGAAGGCAGAACAATAGGTATCTTGTCATAGGGAGGTGTGACCACCTCCCAGACAGGATTTAGTGTAGTGCTTGCCAGCTCCACTCAGTCTGCATGAGGGGCACATTTGGTGTCCCCATGCAGAGTCCAGTTCAAATCAGCTCTAGGAGTCGTTGGCTTCCGCTCTGGCATGAAAGTGGACAATGGGAGTAACCTCCCCACTGTCCAGACCCTTCCCTGGGTCCCCTGAATCATCCCAATCCTTTCCTTAGGGTATTTAAGGGCTTACCTGTGGGTTGGTCCCTAGATTAATCGTGGGACAAAGATTCAGATCAGACACCACTTCTTCTTCTACCATCTGGGCACTCTGGACTTCGCTGGACTTTGTTTGGGCTCAACTTCATCTCCCTTCCAGTCTGCTGCATCGTCTTTGCCTGTGCACATACAAGAGCCTTTGAAGGCCTGTGGGCAGCAAAGACACCTGAAGGAATCTCCCTTGAAGTGAAGGAGTCACTGCCTGGCATTTACAGGCACCGCACCTAAGTCGACCGGTCTGCTGATCCTGAGCTCCTATAGACTCTGAAAGGTTCTGCAACACAGGTGGTAGTTCTCCATAGCTCTTGAGGCCTGCCCTGCCCTCTCACCAAGTTTGTGGCAAGTATCCCTTGTGGGGGCTGCAATAACCAAACCCCTGTGCACTGCATCAACTTGCAGTTGCAAAAGCTTGCTGGCTTCCTTCCACCAAGATCTTTGGGCTCCAAGCAGCCCCAACCTCAATCATCTCCAGTGACTAAAGTCTTTGTCCACATCGCATTGTTTGCACCGTGTCCTGCATCTTTTGGTGAGCTGCTCGAGGTCCTCATACGACTCCAGTGCCTCCGGCCTGTGGGTCCTGTTGAGGGTCATCTTTGCTTCTTTTGGACTTCACTGATTGCTCGGGCCTGCCCTGACTCCCCTGCTAGTGGTGAGCCCCTGGATCTTGCTGGTTCCGACATTGCACCGTCTTTGACTTCTGCCTGGGTTGCATTTGTCAAGGCTTGTTGGTGCTCCCGCTGTACCCCTCAGCACTTGATATCCGACATGGGAAAGCTTGTGCACAACTCCTGGTCTTCCTCAGCATCACCTGGTCCTCACAGCTGTAGAGTCAAGGTCCTCGTTGACTCTTCTACAACACCCGACATTGGTAGGCATTCATCTTCCAGATCTTCTGTTTTCTCGTGACTGACATAGACTCTGTCCCCTCTGCTTGTAGGTACCTCTCAACTAGAATCCACCTTGGTATTCCAGCAGACAATTTCTCCTTCTTCAGCAGTGGCACTTTCCTGAAGTCCTCAACTGGGATTGACGGCGGTTTCTGACACCACATCACCCCTATGCACCCGGCTTCCCTGGTGTCGGTAACGTGGGTACTAGGGTATCCATGGATAAGGTGGCTCTCCAACCTTCTGTCTTCCACGGTGTTTCTTCAGGGTCCACTGGGAAGGGTCCTTAATCTTTAAAACTCCAACTGCAACTTACACGTTGAGTTGTCCCGAGCACGCGGTCATGTTCACACACTGCACATGCTCTCCGTGGGGTCCATATCAACTCACCATGGGTGGTTCCTTGGGTCCCCAGCACTTTTAGGTCCTCTCGACATTGTCTTGACACGATTCGTGGTTCTTATACCACTTTCATAGTCTATGGTTTCGCTCCCCCCGGGGTCCACTGTATATTCTGTGCTATTTACGTGATTTCCATGCAAAGTATTGTGTGCATTGTGTTTATCTCCGGGTGGGAGATATCTAAACGTGTTAGAAAGTATTATATAATAAATATATACTTTTATAAATACCTCGTGTGGTTCTTTTTCACTTAATCTATGCTATAAGATTGTATTCTGGTAAAACAAGCTACTTTACACTACTTCTGAAGGCTGCTCTCCACAGCTACCACTTAGTGAGCCTTCAAAGGTTGTCTAAGACCTCTTAAACCACAATAATGGTTGTCTGGACTGGTACAGGGTGCCCACTTACATTAGTGGACATCATGTACCAGGCCAGCTTCTCATACCCAGAAATCAGACTTTGTTTCTTCAAGACATATCTTGCATGTCCATGAGCCCTGCTGAGCACCATGGGATTGTTCTTTACAGTTGTTTTGTGTGTTCTGCCATCTTTGTTTGTTACATCCTACACGTTAGAAATGCAGTTGTCAATATCCTCTCTCGTAATCTATTCATGTTTTTTTCATAGTATATAGTTATTGAGGATGTATATCTTTCACCCCAATTCTCCCCCCATGTGGTAATCGGGACCGTCTACTCCACCATGCTACCATTGCTGATTTCAACACCTTCTTGTTTGTTTGATTTTGAAGCCAATTGTGGCTGCCATTTTCTCCGAATTTATCTTTTCCCCTTTGGACAACAATCACTATAATGCTTAGCAATAAATGAATAGGAGGGGAGTAATAAGTGCCTCGCTTCATAGCAAACACATACTCAAGAAATGAGAAATAAGAAAGCTGACTTGTTTCAGTGTGGTCATGTAATGGTCTTTGCAAATATAACCTAACACTCACTGCTCACATTTGCTTCATTCGTTAGAATCCTGATCCCACACTTTTGCTTCTAGAACAGTACTCAACCATGTCTCTGATTACATATGTTAATACCATTCTATATAAGCCACTCACTCACCGAAACGCAGCCGACTATATTGCCAGCTCACACATACGCACGCACGCACACACACACAAACACACACACGAATAGAGGTGCAGATACACATAGGCATGTCCATTCCACTTGACTACCAAGCCTCCACACTTGCCCTTCACGATTCACAATGGGCAAGAATCAATTTTTTTCTGCAGCTCTCTCTCCTGGAAGGCTGCGCTTTAGCCTGCTGAAGGAGGCTCGAGGGAGGAGAATGGCGGGTACAGTGCCAGGGTCAGATCCAGTCAGGCAGAAATGGCAAGGAAACAGGCACAAACAGACCGTGATTGAAGCTGCTCGCTACTTGTTGTTCCCAGTCCACCCTTTATTCCTGTTTATTCTAATCTAAAAGACATATAGACCTGCATTGTCCAGCATATATATCACACTGCATGTAAAAGGACGGGTCACATGCATTAAACATAGAAAACGAAAACGTCAGTAAATTGATGACCTGCTGTTAAGTCCTCAGCTTACTTCAGTTATTGTGGTAGTTGAGATAAGAAATGGGGCTCCATCCACCAAGCTCTAACGTTCCAGTAACTGGATTTTCAGCTCCTTCACAGATCTGGTACTTTTGGAGGAGAATGAAAACTTCATGCTCGAATGCGATATATTGAGTGGCACATGGTTAAATTCAGTTCCTCAAATTTCCATGGTCTCTCCTCTCCCTTTGCTCTCACAATTTGTGCATGTTTTCCTGCTTTATTGCCATTTACTGTTTCTTTTTTTTGGACCTCATTGGGCCGTCTTTTTTCTTCCTCTTATCTTTTCATTTCATAATCTGCTTGAATCTTTCTTCTGCCAAAACCTAATCAACTTACTTTGGATGGAATTCTATGCTGCTTACATCACATTTACTTTCTCCTGTTACCATTCCCTTTGATGATAATTAACTTACTTTGGGGCATATTATCAAGGGAATTATCGCCGCTTTAGCGGCCGTTTTCGGCTGAAAAGCGGCGATAATTCGATCGCAGTATCAACAAGGGCACGCTAATGCGTGTTTCCTTGAGTGAGATGCCCTTTAAACCCCACTTTGCATGTCAGCGACGAATATCGCTAATGACATGCAAAGTAGGCGTTCCCTTACATTTCTCCCTTGAAATCTGCACTGACACGGCAGCGCAATATTATCAAGCATCGTGCAAACCCATGATGCGATAAAGTAAACCTCGCTAACTGCGGTTATCGCGGGTTTGTAACACCTGGTCAGACACTGACTTAGCCATACTTTTAATGGCAGGTGGAGTGTACGGCTGAGGCAACGGGGCATATCATCAAGGAAACGCGCTAAATATCGCATTTCCCGCTTAGCAGGATTATGTTTCAAGCCGTTATCGCAGGATTTAATTGCTGTGGAGATATGCCTTGATAATAATGCGATATCTCAGCGATTAAATCCGGCGATACGCGACGTTAAACAGAATCGCGCTAAGCGGGAAATGCGATATTTAGCGCGTTTCCTTGATAATATATCCCCTTTGTTATGCACGTTTTGATGCAATTATGAAATAGCAAAATATATGAACATGAGCCATTCGATACTGGCCCCGCGGACCACTTAGTGAAATCCCCACCTCCTTCCAGCCCTCAAACAGTCTGTGCTTTATTTAGTTGATAAGGCTGTTGCCCTATGAGACTTCACAGCAATCCAAATACTCCTTTTGGCTTACATCTGCAAAATGTAAGCAGAGAGGGCTGTTCTTCTTCAAATATTTTGCCATTTTTTGTTGCATGATTTAACCCGTTCAGTGGTGGGTACCTCCTAAACACAATTTTGAGAATACCTGGAGCTCAGAATGTAACAGTCTGTCTCACCTTTGGAGTGAGGCAACATCATGTTGAAGATATCCAGAATCTACATCAGATATCCCTGCTCACCAAAATTAATTCACGTTTTTGGAATCTGCTTCTAAAAAACTTTAGGATTGATATGATAACACATGGTTAAAGTCCTCCCAGAAAGTTTTTTCTTAAAACAATTTCTGGCTTTATGAGTGGTTGAAATATGGAATAAATATCTGGGTAGCAACGGTCCCCACAAACGTAATTAACTCTTTGGATGGTGTCAGCTGGATAGCACAAAACAATGTGCTTCATGTGGCTAAAGAGGTAACCCTACATCATTCATACAAAAAAAGAGACCATTGCGTATAACTTCTCAACACTTTTATAAAGTATATTTTTGATGGGATTTTGTGTGTGGAGTGTTTTCATTAGGCTATATAGGGAGTGTACAACTTAGCATTAGACTAGAATTTGTTAAACATTTACAACTTGTGATGCTTTCTTATATAAAAAATCTATAATTGCTACACTATCCAATGGTTATCATCAAGGAGTACATTTACAATGTAATAAACTAGAGAAAGGAGGAAACATTTTGGTCACCTGGGACAATAATTTGGATTTTCATAGAGATGGTTTACACAAGAGGAAATCTCATTCAGTTGGAAAATGAGAATACATCTTTGACTTACAGAGCACTTCATGGTTTAAATATGGGACAAATTATAAAATGTTGCATAAATCGATTCATAAGAAAGAAACAGCCTTGAGAGTATTTTATAGACATGTTTTCATTTTAGGTCAAGTTTGTGTAAGAAAATAATTGGGGAAGCTCTTGACATTTTTTAGAACTTTCACAAGAAACATCAACATACGAGAGGAAAACCAATATATGCCCCTATACAGATTCAGCCTTTTGTGCCAGGTGTTCAGGCATTGATTGATGATGAAGAGTAAGAACTTGACAATACTACCTGAGTTTATGTCTATTGTAAGGGGAGGAGTTAGAAGCTTGGACCACAGGACTTCTACTTGGCAGTGAGTTGGCAACACACTGCAGGTATGTGCTGTTGACTCAAGTGGTTGGGAACAGTGGATGGGGCCTACTCCACTGTCCAGGTAGTGTCCCCTGCCCCAGACTTCAACCTCAGCAAAGTGCTGGCCACAGGTTTCCTGGCCTGGGACTCTAGGCATGCCACATATTAGTTGATCTATCAGGGATACAGGGGAAGTGGACCCTTACACTGGCTCATACGTCCCTGTCACTGCCTCACTGCTTGTCACATGTGTACCCTCATGGTAGTTGAGAGACAATCCTAGCCTAGGTTGCTGCTAAGTAGGGTTGAAGTGCCACGGTTCCCAAACAAATAGCAAGGACATCGTGAATTACACCTTTTTGTCTAGGCGTGTCAGACTGCCACAAGTGCTACAGAGAGTGACGTCTGATGTGTTTTCCTTAAAGAGTGTGATGTATTTAATGAAGGCTCATTTAGCCAGATGGCTTCGATGGTGTGAATACATTAGATCGGTTTTCCTGGCAGCCATCACTACAGCTTATGAGTTTCCTCTGTATTAGTCATGTTTCCTTTTTTGGGACTGAAGACTTGAGTGTGAAATTGAGGATTGTATGATGTACATGAGCTGTGACGCTGGATCTGAATAAGGTGAGATGCCAATTACTGAATGAGTTGAGCCATTTATGCCTGATGCAAAAGTAATCAAGGGTGACCTATCAGCATGTAGTCGTGTCTACAATAACAAGCATTTGCAATGCAATCCATCTCGCCTTTGGGATCTTTTACATTTTTAGCTATGCAGCATAATATCATGGGTGCTAAGAAAGGTAAGAAAGCCAAATATTTTTGGGAACCCATGATGAGACTGTTAAAGGCCAAATTACAAGGCCCACAATGCATCAAGAACATGGTTGTATCCTCCGTCCTCCTACCACAGAATGGGGTTGTGAATTGCTAAATAAATGTTAGTTCCTAGCTTTCTTATGTTTCTTTTGTTTTTATTTTGTAGGCAATGAAGGGTTAAACAGCCCAGTCGTGGAGATGGCAGAGATGCCTTTCAGCTAAATTAACACGCCTTAGAAAACCTGCGGTGGCCTCCTTTCCAGAACAATGCTAGCAGCAACAGTTAGAAGTGTTCAAACTTGACACTCAGAAATAAAGATTTAGTTCACTGCTTACACCACCACATGAGCAAGTGCAGCCCAGGCAACGCTGCTGACCTGCAACAGCCACCAGGGAAGTAAAAAAGCATTTGCAATGCAATTGGTCTCACATTTGGGAAAGTTAAAGCTACTGGTGTTGTAAATGACAGTGTTTTTTACTTTTTTTGGCAGTGGAGTGATCATATTTGCATAGCGCTATTGCCATGCATATGACCTTGTGGCGCTGGAGTGCCATAAAATGGAAAATAAGTTACGAGGGAAGGGAGGTGGAAAATATATGCCACCAATAGAAAAAGGAATTAAAGGAAAGAAGGCTTTCATTAAACTTCTTTGACAGTGTTGGCATATGATTTAGTTATACAGTGATGACTAGAGAGGTTTCATAACTGGCCATTGAATCACACGCTGGTAGCAAGAGTTGCAGTACCTGCAATTTCAGCTGAAAATCGAACACAACTAAAATACAATGCCACCAAAAGCAGCACAACTGACTGCACTGCTCATGACTAACCACAGAACATTGGGCATTACCTGGCGAGTAGGACATGATGACCAACTTTCCAAAAGCACAGAGCCTAGTCAAATTACCCCTTACTGTTCAATCAAGCCAAGAGCAGTAATGTACAGCCATTGTTTCAGAAATTGAGCACTTTTTTATTGATAAAAACATTGTGTTTGTTCGGTGCATGCCCAGATTGTGATTTAGGCCAGGTACCTATGCAAAGTTGAATAAAGGCCCCAGTCTTACAACAGTCAGAAGGCACTTTAACGGCCTATTGGTTGCATCGCTGTGAGAGGGTACGGGCTTCTCAGTACCAGCAAGGGAGATTACTGGAGAGTTTCTTGTGGCAGTTTTCTTATTATACAGCAGCATTTAGAACCGGTAGATGCAAGAAATAACAATTAAACTGTTAAGCGAGCAGTGGGGCAGAGCAAGCACAAAGCTTTCAATTATCATACAAAATGGGGGCTGAAGGCATTGACTTTCTCCCAGCAACCTTCATAATCAGAATAATTACTCTAATTCACCTATTTGGGCAAAATGTTTAACACCGAAGACAGATAGAATATTGGTGATGACTAACATCGAAAAGAAATTCCACAATAAAGATGGCAGGTCCAAAAAAATGTTTTTGGGAAACATTTGAACAATGGCATTAACCTTTTAATCCGAAAATGGAGATAGTGAAAGGCATGGTGAGGATCTACATTTGAGTTGCCAGCCGTAAACACGCTGCTCCAAAGCATGTGTGAATACTGCAAACGGAGTAAAACAGACTTCATACCATTTATATCAGTCATACCAGTTTCTTGTAACGCTCCAAGGTCATAAACTGGCTGCTAAAGAGCGTATAGTGCATAAAAATACAGCTTTGCCCCCTTGCAACACCCATTACACACCGGTTACACAACACAGAGTGGTCATGCTGGGACAATACTGTGATGCCTTATGATGTCTCCAAATGATAGGGCCAGAGGACTTGGAGTTATGTAGTAAATCACGCTGCGACGGACGGAGAGCAATTAAATCAGCGACATGCTGAATGCAACGAAAAACCTGCGTGGTGGGGGGGGCTTAGCAGCAGCTTATGGTTCCATGTTTAAATATCGATGTCAAAAATATAGTTGAAAATAATATCGATGTAAAAAAATCGATTACAAGAATATCGACTCCCTATACTTATACAGGTAAGTACAATAATATCGAATCAAAAATATCGATGTAAAAAATATAGATGTAAAAAATATCGACTTTAAAAAATAACATAACTAAAATTAAATTAATTAAATAATATCAATATTAACAAAATAAATTAGATTTAATATATATATATTAACTAATTATACGAAATAAACTTAAATTAATAAATATAAACACAAAACATATGAACATATACATATATTTACTTAAATATATTTTATTAACTATTATCTTTATTTAATTTATAAACTTTTTTAATTATATCAACATAAAATAAACACATATATAAATAATTTAAAATAAAATAAAATATTCTATATTTAATTAACACATTAAACTATTAAAAAACAATAATACATACATTTAATAACAAAATAAAAACATTAGTAGTTAAAACGTTGGATAGCAAAGGGGTAAATATTACTATTCCCACTCCAATGAGTGCAACAGTAGGGAAAGCGCTGGATAGCGGAGGGGTAAAATGTACTATTCCCACTCCAGTGAGTGCAACAGTAGGGAAAGCGCTGGATAGCTTAGGGGTAAAAATTACTATTCCCACTCCAATGAGTGCAACAGTAGGGAAAGTGCTGGATAGCGGAGGGGTAAAATGTACTATTCCCACTTTCCATGTCGGTGCCTCCCCTTCCTGCTCTGTGAAATCACCGAGGTACCGACGGACAGGTCAGTTTTGAATTCATGTTGCGGTTTTTAAAAAAATGCTCAGTGATGTCTAGGTGTACTCTTGATTGAGCAGGCTTCTATATAATAGTGCACATAGAAATTCGTCATTTTACCAAATTAGAAATAGCGATGAATTGCAAAGAAAGAGTGCCCTTTACATAAGCTTTAAGCTTTTTTACTACACATGTTTATAATTAGAACGACCCAGATCAGGGGCAGCATTTATACTTGAGTAGGAATGTATATGGGCTGCGACTTTTAAGATATAAACATGAGAGAAAGCTTAGCTGAGTCACAACTCTTAAGAAGGTCTCTTCAGCAATTATATTTCCCCGATACTCACGTGGAGAGGTAGTAATTAGAGTTACTGACTATCCAAACGAGAGAGACACCGATGCCCTTCTGGTTTTTTCTCTCTCTCTCGGTCATCAGGTATGAGAGATGTGCATGCGGTTTCGTTTGTTTGATTTTGATTTTTATTTGTTGGACAGTACTGATATATTGGTTAACTTTTCCAACATATGATATACCCGTTTACTTTTAAATAGAGCGGGGCCTCATTTCTCTGAGCAGATGCCAGGTGAGGTGAGGAGAGCTCCCGTATACGAACAGGTAAGCGATTCTTTCTGTTCTTAACCCTCGTAGGCAATACTGTGAACACATTTGATTGCAAAATGATTGAGCATACAAGGTAATATTGATAAAGCTTCAATATGAGACTACGGTTGGCATTTATTGTTTCTTTTTACTTGTAGGAAATGGAATGACACTCTTGAAGAATCAATTTAGAGTGTTCTGGGAAGAGATACGTAACCAGAGTAGGTTGTATAATTTCCACACTTAGTCTGTTTTCACTTTTGGGGATTGCACATAAATAGAGCAGTAGCTAAGTTCAGAGGTCCTGATGAAAGCCTGATCACCTTATGATCGATAGGCTGAAACATGTAGACCCACTTTTTTTTAACTGGACTTGAGCAGTTATTTTTTCAAAACAGCTCTCGCACTGTTATTTTATTTTATTCTCGTCACTAGAACAGTAATAATAAAGTCCTAGATTTGTTCCAGTAGATGATTTTAATGCTTTTCACTTCACATTGCACTGCTTTCTAGCATCAGCATTAATTACACAACATCATTGAAAGCTCTGGTTGATAGTATATTTTATACTACAGTTTTCCATTGGTGTTATTGCCCCGATTGCCATGGGGCGTACATCAGGGGACACCTAATCCCAAATGATGATGGTTACCATCTAGGTAGCTGATGGGATTCATTTTTATGATTACTATATTCCATTTGCCTAGGTAGTCATTCGTTTTATCATGAGCTCGTAGTCCTGACCCTAGGTTTCGCTATTTTGTTGTTGGATATAGAGAATAAGGGGATAAGAAACCTAGTGGTCAATAAATATTCCTCCCTTTGACCCTTTTTGATTTACCTGACAAAATTGTTGGTTTATCCAAGTGATTGAGTAAAAATTACTATTCCCACTCCAATGAGTGCAACAGTAGGGAAAGCGCTGGATAGTGGAGGGGTAAAATTTACTATTCTCACTCCAGTGAATGCAACAGTAAGGAAAGCCCTGGATAGTGTAGGCGTAAAAACTACTATTCCCACTCCTGTGAGTGCAACAGTAGGAAAAGCGCTGGATAGCATAGGGGTAAAAATTACTATTCCCACTCCAGTGAGTGCAACAGTAGGGAAAGCGCTGGATAGCGGAGGGGTCAAATTTATTATTCCCACTCCAGTGAGTGCAACAGTAAGGAAAGCGCTGGATAGCTTAGGGGTAAAAATTACTATTCCCACTCCAATGAGTGCAACAGTAGGGAAATCGCTGGATAGCGGAGGGGTAAAAATTACTATTCCCACTCCAATGAGTGCAACAGTAGGGAAAGCGCCGGATAGCGTAGGGGTAAAAATTACTATTCCCACTCCAATGAGTGCAACAGTAGGAAAAGCGCTGGATAGTGGAGGGGTAACATTTACTATTCCCACTCCAGTGAATGCAACAGTAAGGAAAGCGCTGGATGGTGTAGGCGTAAAAATTACTATTCCTACTCCAGTAAGTGCAACAGTTGGAAAAGCGCTGGATAGCATAGAGGTAAAAATGAATATTCCCACTCCAGTGAGTGCAACAGTAGGGAAAGCGCTGGATAGCGGAGGGGTAAAATTTACTATTCCCACTCCAGTGAGAGCAACAGTAGGGAAAGCGCTGGATAGCGTAGGGGTAAAAATGACTATTCCCACTCCAATGAGTGCAACAGTAGGGAAATCGCTGGATAGCAGAGGGGTACAATTTACTATTCCCACTCCAGTGACTGCAACAGTAAGGAAAGCGCTGGATAGCATAGGGGTAAAAATTACTATTCCCACTCCAATGAGTGCAACCGTAGGGAAATCGCTGGATAGCGGAGTGGTAAAATTTACTATTCCCTTTCCAGTGAGTACAACAGTAGGGAAAGCGCTGGATAGCGTAGGGGTAAGAATTACTATTCCCATTCCAGTGAGTGCAACAGTAGGGAAAGTGATGGATAGCGTAGGGGTAAAGATTACTATTCCCACTCCAATGAGTGCAACAGTACGAGCGGCTGCCCAAATGAACAAGCTCGATAAGTATGCGGTCCAGCGCTCAGCCCCTCAGACTGAGGGGGCAGCGGGGGAGCAACCAGCATTGGCGGAACCCTCCTTGGCTTCCATAATGGCAGCTATACAAAACCTAGGGACTACCCTCGAGACGAAAATCGATAAAATGTCCATTGAAATGAATCTTTTGCGGGCGGATCTCAACAAAACTTCGGACAAGGCCAGAAGTAACAAGATGGATATCAGGGAGCTTCAGACCTCCGCCAAGAAGCTTGAACAGAGGGTTAACGAGCTGGTCCACCAACATCGTCAAGTAGCCCTGAAGCTCAAGGATCAGGAAGGGAGGGCCCGATGGAACAACATCCGCGTGGTGGGAGTTCCAGAAGGTTCGGAAGGGCCTAGTATGGACCTTTTTCTCGAGGATCTGATCCTTAACTGGCTGAAACCGAAACAGCTCTCTGCTATGTTCCCCGTTGAAAGGGCGCACCGCACGCCGATCCCCAAGCCCAAACCTGGAGCTCCGCCGTGAACCATAATCACGAAAATCCTCAACTACAGGGATCGGGATGCCATCCTGCAAGCCGCCAGACAGATGGGAGACCTACAATATGAGAATGCAATAGTCCAGTTCTTCCCTGATTACACGCTCAAGGTGCAATGGGAGTGAAGATCCTTTGATGGGGTGACAGCGGTGCTTCGGAGTAAGGGTATTAAATAAATGATGTTCTTCCCAGCAAAGCTCAAAGTAATAGATGGCAGCAAATCCCTCTTCTTCACCATGCCTTCAGAGGTACAGGACTGGCTAAACAGAGGAGCATTACAGACGTCGGCAAATGCGGTGGGGGACGACTGGAGAGATACCCGAGCCAAGTCACCGGGATCCCTGGTGGGCAGGCTGATACGGACAGAATAAGTTAGCGCTCATGGCGATCGAGATCCCGCAGCCCGGACATGGATGGCGCTCAGAGCCATTAGCGGAATGGTGTTGATCAGAGGGCTGCGTTCCCGGATAGCTGCAACCTGAACTGTAATGTATAATCTTTTCTATGATATCGGGGGGAAGGCTGGCCTGGGTCGGTACTAATAGTGTGGGGGCTGCTCCCTCCATGCCCGGATGGGGGAAAATTTACATGGGAAGGGCCAGAGACATCATCTGATGTTAAGTACTTGCATTGCACGGGCGGAATGCTCGGCTGGCCACGGAACATTGAGAGACACATTCGATAGAGGATCGGGAAAGCGCTGCAGGGGACATGGGAGCGTTTTCGTAAGGTGCATGCATCTGCTTGAACAATTATGGCAGATATGGGGAATGGTGCTCAGCGGCTGGAGTTGGTGCTATCGCACTCCCCACCTAACAGTTCTTAAGGGGGAGGGGGGGACATTTCTCACCTTCCTTTATTTGGAGCGAAAGGCGCTCTGCTAGTTGGGGATGTGGGTAGTTGTAAACCTACGTGGCAGGGTAGCAGGGTGGGGGGGAAGGTGGGGGGTCGACAGTCCTATTGTTCTTGGGGGTTTGTGATGTTACTATTCCCACTCCAGTGAGTGCAACAGTAAGGAAAGGGCTGGATAGCATAGGGGTAAAAATTACTATTCCCACTCCAATGAGTGCAACCGTAGGGAAATCGCTGGATAGCGGAGGGGTAAAATGTACTATTCCCTTTCCAGTGAGTGCAACAGTAGGGAAAGCGCTGGAAGCGTAGGGGTAAGAATTACTATTCCCATTCCAGTGAGTGCAACAGTAGGGAAAGTGATGGACAGCGTAGGGGTAAAGATTACTATTCCCACTCCAATGAGTGCAACAGTACGGGCAGCTGCCCAAATGAACAAGCTCGATAAGTATGCGGTCCAGTGCTCTGCCCCTCAGACTGAGGGGGCAGCGGGGGAGCAACCAGCATTGGCGGAACCCTCCTTGGCTTCCATAATGGCAGCTATACAAAACCTAGGGACTACCCTCGAGACGAAAATCGATAAAATGTCCATTGAAATGAATCTTTTGCGGGCAGATCTCAACAAAACTTCGGACAAGGCCAGAAGTAACAAGATGGATATCAGGGAGCTTCAGACCTCCGCCAAGAAGCTTGAACAGAGGGTTAACGAGCTGGTCCACCAACATCGTCAAGTAGCCCTGAAGCTCAAGGATCAGGAAGGGAGGGCCCGATGGAACAACATCCGCGTGGTGGGAGTTCCAGAAGGTTCGGAAGGGCCTAGTATGGACCTTTTCCTCGAGGATCTGATCCTTAACTGGCTGAAACCGAAACAGCTCTCTGCTATGTTCCCCGTTGAAAGGGCGCACCGCACGCCGATCCCCAAGCCCAAACCTGGAGCTCCGCCGTGAACCATAATCACGAAAATCCTCAACTACAGGGATCGGGATGCCATCCTGCAAGCCGCCAGACAGATGGGAGACCTACAATATGAGAATGCAATAGTCCAGTTCTTCCCTGATTACACGCTCAAGGTGCAATGGGAGTGAAGATCCTTTGATGGGGTGACAGCGGTGCTTCGGAGTAAGGGTATTAAATAAATGATGTTCTTCCCAGCAAAGCTCAAAGTAATAGATGGCAGCAAATCCCTCTTCTTCACCATGCCTTCAGAGGTACAGGACTGGCTAAACAGAGGAGCATTACAGACGTCGGCAAATGCGGTGGGGGACGACTGGAGAGATACCCGAGCCAAGTCACCGGGATCCCTGGAGGGCAGGTCTGATACGGACAGAATAAGTTAGCGCTCATGGCGATCGAGATCCCGCAGCCCGGACATGGATGGCACTCAGAGCCATTAGCGGAATGGTGTTGATCAGAGGGCTGCGTTCCCGGATAGCTGCAACCTGAACTGTAATGTATAATCTTTTCTATGATATCGGGGGGAAGGCTGGCCCGGGTCGGTACTAATAGTGTGGGGGCTGCTCCCTCCATGCCCGGAAGGGAGAAAATTTACATGGGAAGGGCCAGAGACATCATCTGATGTTAAGTACTTGCATTGCACGGGCGGAATGCTCGGCTGGCCACGGAACATTGAGAGACACATTCGATAGAGGATCGGGAAAGCGCTGCAGGGGACATGGGAGCGTTTTCGTAAGGTGCACGCATCTGCTTGAACAATTATGGCAGATATGGGGAATGGTGCTCAGCGGCTGGAGTTGGTGCTATCGCACTCCCCACCTAACAGTTCTTAAGGGGGAGGGGGGGACATTTGTCACCTTCCTTTATTTGGAGCGAAAGGCGCTCTGCTAGTTGGGGATGTGGGTAGTTGTAAACCTACGTGGCAGGGTAGCAGGGTGGGGGGGAGGCGGGGGGTCGACAGTCCTATTGTTCTTGGGGGTTTGTGATGTTACTATTCCCACTCCAGTGAGTGCAACAGTAAGGAAAGGGCTGGATAGCATAGGGGTAAAAATTACTATTCCCACTCCAATGAGTGCAACAGTAAGGAAAGTGCTGGATAGCATAGGGGTAAAAATGACTATTCCCACTCCAATGAGTGCAACAGTAGGGAAATCGCTGGATAGCAGAGGGGTAAAATTTACTATTCCCATTCCAGTGAGTGCAACAGTAAGGAAAGCGCTTGATAGCATAGGGGTAAAAATTACTATTCCCACTCTAATGAGTGCAACCGTAGGGAAATCGCTGGATAGCGGAGTGGTAAAATTTACTATTCCCTTTCCAGTGAGTACAACAGTAGGGAAAGCGCTGGATAGCGTAGGGGTAAGAATTACTATTCCCATTCCAGTGAGTGCAACAGTAGGGAAAGTGATGGATAGCGTAGGGGTAAAGATTACTATTCCCACTCCAATGAGTGCAACAGTACGAGCGGCTGCCCAAATGAACAAGCTCGATAAGTATGCGGTCCAGCGCTCAGCCCCTCAGACTGAGGGGGCAGCGGGGGAGCAACCAGCATTGGCGGAACCCTCCTTGGCTTCCATAATGGCAGCTATACAAAACCTAGGGACTACCCTCGAGACGAAAATCGATAAAATGTCCATTGAAATGAATCTTTTGCGGGCGGATCTCAACAAAACTTCGGACAAGGCCAGAAGTAACAAGATGGATATCAGGGAGCTTCAGACCTCCGCCAAGAAGCTTGAACAGAGGGTTAACGAGCTGGTCCACCAACATCGTCAAGTAGCCCTGAAGCTCAAGGATCAGGAAGGGAGGGCCCGATGGAACAACATCCGCGTGGTGGGAGTTCCAGAAGGTTCGGAAGGGCCTAGTATGGACCTTTTCCTCGAGGATCTGATCCTTAACTGGCTGAAACCGAAACAGCTCTCTGCTATGTTCCCCGTTGAAAGGGCGCACCGCACGCCGATTCCCAAGCCCCAACCTGGAGCTCCGCCGTGAACCATAATCACGAAAATCCTGAACTACAGGGATCGGGATGCCATCCTGCAAGCCGCCAGACAGATGGGAGACCTACAATATGAGAATGCAATAGTCCAGTTCTTCCCTGATTACACGCTCAAGGTGCAATGGGAGTGAAGATCCTTTGATGGGGTGACAGCGGTGCTTCGGAGTAAGGGTATTAAATAAATGATGTTCTTCCCAGCAAAGCTCAAAGTAATAGATGGCAGCAAATCCCTCTTCTTCACCATGCCTTCAGAGGTACAGGACTGGCTAAACAGAGGAGCATTACAGACGTCGGCAAATGCGGTGGGGGACGACTGGAGAGATACCCGAGCCAAGTCACCGGGATCCCTGGTGGGCAGGCTGATACGGACAGAATAAGTTAGCACTCATGGCGATCGAGATCCCGCAGCCCGGACATGGATGGCGCTCAGAGCCATTAGCGGAATGGTGTTGATCAGAGGGCTGCGTTCCCGGATAGCTGCAACCTGAACTGTAATGTATAATCTTTTCTATGATATCAGGGGGAAGGCTGGCCTGGGTCGGTACTAATAGTGTGGGGGCTGCTCCCTCCATGCCCGGAAGGGGGAAAATTTACATGGGAAGGGCCAGAGACATCATCTGATGTTAAGTACTTGCATTGCACGGGCGGAATGCTCGGCTGGCCACGGAACATTGAGAGACACATTCGATAGAGGATCGGGAAAGCGCTGCAGGGGACATGGGAGCGTTTTCGTAAGGTGCATGCATCTGCTTGAACAATTATGGCAGATATGGGGAATGGTGCTCAGCGGCTGGAGTTGGTGCTATCGCACTCCCCACCTAACAGTTCTTAAGGGGGAGGGGGGGACATTTCTCACCTTCCTTTATTTGGAGCGAAAGGCGCTCTGCTAGTTGGGGATGTGGGTAGTTGTAAACCTACGTGGCAGGGTAGCAGGGTGGGGGGGAGGCGGGGGGTCGACAGTCCTATTGTTCTTGGGGGTTTGTGATGTTACTATTCCCACTCCAGTGAGTGCAACAGTAAGGAAAGGGCTGGATAGCATAGGGGTAAAAATTACTATTCCCACTCCATTGAGTGCAACCGTAGGGAAATCGCTGGATAGCGGAGGGGTAAAATTTACTATTCCCTTTCCAGTGAGTGCAACAGTAGGGAAAGCGCTGGATAGCGTAGGGGTAAGAATTACTATTCCCATTCCAGTGAGTGCAACAGTAGGGAAAGTGATGGATAGCGTAGGGGTAAAGATTACTATTCCCACTCCAATGAGTGCAACAGTACGGGCAGCTGCCCAAATGAACAAGCTCGATAAGTATGCGGTCCAGTGCTCTGCCCCTCAGACTGAGGGGGCAGCGGGGGAGCAACCAGCATTGGCGGAACCCTCCTTGGCTTCCATAATGGCAGCTATACAAAACCTAGGGACTACCCTCGAGACGAAAATCGATAAAATGTCCATTGAAATGAATCTTTTGCGGGCGGATCTCAACAAAACTTCGGACAAGGCCAGAAGTAACAAGATGGATATCAGGGAGCTTCAGACCTCCGCCAAGAAGCTTGAACAGAGGGTTAATGAGCTGGTCCACCAACATCGTCAAGTAGCCCTGAAGCTCAAGGATCAGGAAGTGAGGGCCCGATGGAACAACATCCGCGTGGTGGGAGTTCCAGAAGGTTCGGAAGGGCCTAGTATGGACCTTTTCCTCGAGGATCTGATCCTTAACTGGCTGAAACCGAAACAGCTCTCTGCTATGTTCCCTGTTGAAAGGGCGCACCGCACGCCGATCCCCAAGCCCAAACCTGGAGCTCCGCCGTGAACCATAATCACGAAAATCCTCAACTACAGGGATCGGGATGCCATCCTGCAAGCCGCCAGACAGATGGGAGACCTACAATATGAGAATGCAATAGTCCAGTTCTTCCCTGATTACACGCTCAAGGTGCAATGGGAGTGAAGATCCTTTGATGGGGTGACAGCGGTGCTTCGGAGTAAGGGTATTAAATAAATGATGTTCTTCCCAGCAAAGCTCAAAGTAATAGATGGCAGCAAATCCCTCTTCTTCACCATGCCTTCAGAGGTACAGGACTGGCTAAACAGAGGAGCATTACAGACGTCGGCAAATGCGGTGGGGGACGACTGGAGAGATACCCGAGCCAAGTCACCGGGATCCCTGGAGGGCAGGTCTGATACGGACAGAATAAGTTAGCGCTCATGGCGATCGAGATCCCGCAGCCCGGACATGGATGGCACTCAGAGCCATTAGCGGAATGGTGTTGATCAGAGGGCTGCGTTCCCGGATAGCTGCAACCTGAACTGTAATGTATAATCTTTTCTATGATATCGGGGGGAAGGCTGGCCCGGGTCGGTACTAATAGTGTGGGGGCTGCTCCCTCCATGCCCGGAAGGGAGAAAATTTACATGGGAAGGGCCAGAGACATCATCTGATGTTAAGTACTTGCATTGCACGGGCGGAATGCTCGGCTGGCCACGGAACATTGAGAGACACATTCGATAGAGGATCGGGAAAGCGCTGCAGGGGACATGGGAGCGTTTTCGTAAGGTGCACGCATCTGCTTGAACAATTATGGCAGATATGGGGAATGGTGCTCAGCGGCTGGAGTTGGTGCTATCGCACTCCCCACCTAACAGTTCTTAAGGGGGAGGGGGGGACATTTCTCACCTTCCTTTATTTGGAGCGAAAGGCGCTCTGCTAGTTGGGGATGTGGGTAGTTGTAAACCTACGTGGCAGGGTAGCAGGGTGGGGGGGAGGCGGGGGGTCGACAGTCCTATTGTTCTTGGGGGTTTGTGATGTTACTATTCCCACTCCAGTGAGTGCAACAGTAAGGAAAGGGCTGGATAGCATAGGGGTAAAAATTACTATTCCCACTCCAATGAGTGCAACAGTAAGGAAAGTGCTGGATAGCATAGGGGTAAAAATGACTATTCCCACTCCAATGAGTGCAACAGTAGGGAAATCGCTGGATAGCAGAGGGGTAAAATTTACTATTCCCATTCCAGTGAGTGCAACAGTAAGGAAAGCGCTTGATAGCATAGGGGTAAAAATTACTATTCCCACTCCAATGAGTGCAACCGTAGGGAAATCGCTGGATAGCGGAGTGGTCAAATTTACTATTCCCTTTCCAGTCAGTACAACAGTAGGGAAAGCGCTGGATAGCGTAGGGGTAAGAATTACTATTCCCATTCCAGTGAGTGCAACAGTAGGGAAAGTGATGGATAGCGTAGGGGTAAAGATTACTATTCCCACTCCAATGAGTGCAACAGTACGGGCGGCTGCCCAAATGAACAAGCTCGATAAGTATGCAGTCCAGCGCTCAGCCCCTCAGACTGAGGGGGCAGCGGGGGAGCAACCAGCATTGGCGGAACCCTCCTTGGCTTCCATAATGGCAGCTATACAAAACCTAGGGACTACCCTCGAGACGAAAATCGATAAAATGTCCATTGAAATGAATCTTTTGCGGGCGGATCTCAACAAAACTTCGGACAAGGCCAGAAGTAACAGGATGGATATCAGGGAGCTTCAGACCTCCGCCAAGAAGCTTGAACAGAGGGTTAACGAGCTGGTCCACCAACATCGTCAAGTAGCCCTGAAGCTGAAGGATCAGGAAGGGAGGGCCCGATGGAACAACATCCGCGTGGTGGGAGTTCCAGAAGGTTCGGAAGGGCCTAGTATGGACCTTTTCCTCGAGGATCTGAACCTTAACTGGCTGAAACCGAAACAGCTCTCTGCTATGTTCCCCGTTGAAAGGGCACACTGCACGCCGATCCCCAAGCCCAAACCTGATGCTCCGCCGTGAACCATAATCACGAAAATCCTCAACTACAGGGATCGGGATGCCATCCTGCAAGCCGCCAGACAGATGGGAGACCTACAATATGAGAATGCAATAGTCCAGTTCTTCCCTGATTACACGCTCAAGGTGCAATGGGAGTGAAGATCCTTTGATGGGGTGACAGCGGTGCTTCGGAGTAAGGGTATTAAATAAATGATGTTGTTCCCAGCAAAGCTCAAAGTAATAGATTGCAGCAAATCCCTCTTCTTCACCATGCCTTCAGAGGTACAGGACTGGCTAGACAGAGGAGCATTACAGACATCGGCAAATGCGGTGGGGGACGACTGGAGAGATACCCGAGCCAAGTCACCAGGATCCCTGGAGGGCAGGTCTGATATGGACAGAATAAGTTAGCGCTCATGGCGATCGAGATCCCGCAGCTCGGACATGGATGGCGCTCAGAGCCATTAGCGGAATGGTGTTGATCATAGGGCTGCGTTCCCGGATAGCTGCAACCTGAACTGTAATGTATAATCTTTTCTATGATATCGGGGGGAAGGCTGGCCCGGGTCGGTACTAATAGTGTGGGGGCTGCTCCCTCCATGCCCGGAAGGGAGAAAATTTACATAGGAAGGGCCAGAGACATCATCTGATGTTAAGTACTTGCATTGCACGGGCGGAATGCTCGGCTGGCCACGGAACATTGAGAGACACATTCGATAGAGGATCGGGAAAGTGCTGCAGGGGACATGGGAGCGTTTTCGTAAGGTGCATGCATCTGCTTGAACAATTATGGCAGATATGGGGAATGGTGCTCAGCGGCTGGAGTTGGTGCTATCGCACTCCCCACCTAACAGTTCTTAAGGGGGAGGGGGGGGACATTTCTCACCTTCCTTTATTTGGAGCGAAAGGCGCTCTGCTAGTTGGGGATGTGGGTAGTTGTAAACCTACGTGGCAGGGTAGCAGGGTGGGGGGGAGGCGGGGGGTCGACAGTCCTATTGTTCTTGGGGGTTTGTGATGTTACTATTCCCACTCCAGTGAGTGCAACAGTAAGGAAAGGGCTGGATAGCATAGGGGTAAAAATTACTATTCCCACTCCAATGAGTGCAACCGTAGGGAAATCGTTGGATAGCGGAGGGGTAAAATTTACTATTCCCTTTCCAGTGAGTGCAACAGTAGGGAAAGCGCTGGATAGCGTAGGGGTAAGAATTACTATTCCCATTCCAGTGAGTGCAACAGTAGGGAAAGTGATAGATAGCGTAGGGGTAAAGATTACTATTCCCACTCCAATGAGTGCAACAGTACGGGCAGCTGCCCAAATGAACAAGCTCGATAAGTATGCGGTCCAGCGCTCTGCCCCTCAGACTGAGGGGGCAGCGGGGGAGCAACCAGCATTGGCGGAACCCTCCTTGGCTTCCATAATGGCAGCTATACAAAACCTAGGGACTACCCTCGAGACGAAAATCGATAAAATGTCCATTGAAATGAATCTTTTGCGGGCGGATCTCAACAAAACTTCGGACAAGGCCAGAAGTAACAAGATGGATATCAGGGAGCTTCAGACCTCCGCCAAGAAGCTTGAACAGAGGGTTAACGAGCTGGTCCACCAACATCGTCAAGTAGCCCTGAAGCTCAAGGATCAGGAAGGGAGGGTCCGATGGAACAACATCCGCGTGGTGGGAGTTCCAGAAGGTTCGGAAGGGCCTAGTATGGACCTTTTCCTCAAGGATCTGATCCTTAACTGGCTGAAACCGAAACAGCTCTCTGCTATGTTCCCCGTTGAAAGGGCGCACCGCACGCCGATCCCCAAGCCCATACCTGGAGCTCCGCCGTGAACCATAATCACGAAAATCCTCAACTACAGGGATCGGGATGCCATCCTGCAAGCCGCCAGACAGATGGGAGACCTACAATATGAGAATGCAATAGTCCAGTTCTTCCCTGATTACACGCTCAAGGTGCAATGGGAGTGAAGATCCTTTGATGGGGTGACAGCGGTGCTTCGGAGTAAGGGTATTAAATAAATGATGTTCTTCCCAGCAAAGCTCAAAGTAATAGATGGCAGCAAATCCCTCTTCTTCACCATGCCTTCAGAGATACAGGACTGGCTAGACAGAGGAGCATTACAGACGTCGGCAAATGCGGTGGGGGATGACTGGAGAGATACCCGAGCCAAGTCACCGGGATCCCTGGAGGGCAGGTCTGATACGGACAGAATAAGTTAGCGCTCATGGCGATCGAGATCCCGCAGCCCGGACATGGATGGCGCTCAGAGCCATTAGCGGAATGGTGTTGATCAGAGGGCTGCGTTCCCGGATAGCTGCAACCTGAACTGTAATGTATAATCTTTTCTATGATATCGGGGGGAAGGCTGGCCTGGGTCGGTACTAATAGTGTGGGGGCTGCTCCCTCCATGCCCGGAAGGGGGAAAATTTACATGGGAAGGGCCAGAGACATCATCTGATGTTAAGTACTTGCATTGCACGGGCGGAATGCTCGGCTGGCCACGGAACATTGAGAGACACATTCGATAGAGGATCGGGAAAGCGCTGCAGGGGACATGGGAGCGTTTTCGTAAGGTGCATGCATCTGCTTGAACAATTATGGCAGATATGGGGAATGGTGCTCAGCGGCTGGAGTTGGTGCTATCGCACTCCCCACCTAACAGTTCTTAAGGGGGAGGGGGGGACATTTCTCACCTTCCTTTATTTGGAGCGAAAGGAGCTCTGCTAGTTGGGGATGTGGGTAGTTGTAAACCTACGTGGCAGGGTAGCAGGGTGGGGGGGAGGCGGGGGGTCGACAGTCCTATTGTTCTTGGGGGTTTGTGATGTTCGAAGGGGTGGGGGGACTCGGTTGGTCATGTAGGGAATATCGTTTTGGGAAGACACGGTGTTGCAGGCACTATGGACAACGTACTCACATAGCATTTGTAGATGGCTACAAGGTGGGATAAAAGATCCTTAGCTGGAACGTTAATGGGTTGAGAGACAAGCTTAAGCGAGGCATAATACTCCAATTTCTTAAAAGGCACCTCCCAGACATCGTCCTCTTGCAAGAAACACACCTCATTGGTAACACATGCCAAGCGCTCAACAGATGGGGTATACACTTGCTTCACATGCCGGCTTCACCACGGGATCCCGCGGAGTGGGCATTTTGGTGTGCCACAATTTTCCAATGGTCCTTGAACACTCAGAGATGGACCCGCTGGGCCGCTGTGCGGTGCTCACGGGAAAGTGAGAAGGACGCACACTTAACTTGGCGATGGTATATATCCCGCCGGGTCTCCAAAAACAATCACACCAGGCCCTGAGCAAACTTCTCCTTTCCCTCCCCGAGGGGCAGCTTCAAATTGGGGGGATTTCAACGCAGTGGTGTTGGGGGAACTGGATAGACACCTGCCTTGGAACATCGCGACGGGGCACATGTGGCTCTTCAATCTTTTGGAGGCATTTGGGCTAGTTGACCTCTGGCGCATGCACCACCCAAAACTACGGCAGTACACATTCTTTTCGGGACCCCACCATACATTTTCCAGAATAGACTATCTCCTTACTCCTTTGCAGCACGCCACTACGGTTCAAGAGATTAAGCACCTGGCGCAGGGTATATCGGATCATTCCCCTTTCCGGGGACACTTAACTATTGGGGAACAAAAAGTAGGAAGTGTGGCGCCTATAAATCCTTGGTTCCTACGAAATCTCGGGATTAAGAGGGAGATCACTCGCTCGATAGACCAATATTTCAGTGATAATGTTGGCTCAGTGGACTCCCCTGATATCCTTTGGGAAGCATTTAAGACTGTATTGAGGGGTGAAGCCCTCTCCTAAATTGCCGGCCAGCATAAAGAAAGGGAGGCACAAATGCTTACAATTGAACAAGATCTTCTCACACTGGAAGGGGAAGCACAGGCGCACGGGACCCTAGAGGCTCATCATCGAATGCAGCTGAAAGCGGCGAGTAAGGACCTAGCTACTGAGGCCGTTAAAAACCTAGCAAGGGACAGAGGAGGCTGACTCTATGATCAAAGGGGCAAAGCGGCCAAACTAATTGCCTGGTTGGACAAAAAGCAGAAGACGCAGAGGGTTGTGGCCGAGCTTCAGATTGAAGGGGGCCCCCCCCTTACTGAACCTCAGGAGCTAATTAGCGAGTTTGCGGCGCATTTCAAAAGAGTATACAGCAGAGGGACAGAGCGATCGGAGGAAGATTCCTCCGCACTCTTAGCCGACATTAAGCTGCCCACGCTTACTGAGGAAGACCGAGAGACTCTGGACGGCGAACTCACAACCGTCAAACTGGCAAAGGCTATTAATGACCTGCGGCCTGGGAAAGCCCTGGGCCCCAACGGCCTCCCTATTGAGTTGTACAAGCTCAAACCTGACTGCCTGGCCCTGCACCTCAAAAATATGTTTGAAGAAAGTAAAAATTTGGCGAGGCTACCGAGGGACCAACGTGTCGCCACTCTGGTGGCTATCCCTAAGGAAGGGAAACCTAGAGACCTGTGCACCTCATATAGGCCAATATCGTTATTAAATGCGGAGCCCAATATACTGGCAAAGCTCCTTGCATATAGGATTAAGCCAGTAATCACCCAAATAATTCACCCAGACCAGTCGAGCTTCATGCCGCACCATAACACAGCGCTCAATCTAAGACGGCTCCACGGCGTGATGGGTCGCTGCCACATGATTCAGGAAGATGCGGTCGTGGTATCGCTGGATGCCGCTATGGCATTCGACACACTTGAATGGCCTTATATGATGGCGGTTCTTATGCGGATGGGCTTCGGTCCCAATTTCATCGGGTGGGTGCGCCTCCTCTATACTGAGCCACTGGCCCAGGTGGTTGTCAACAACAAGATCTCTGAGATCTTCGTGCTGGAGAGGGGGATGCGACAAGGCTGCCCCCTCTCACCCTTGCTCTTCACCCTCTGCTTGGAGCCTCTTGCGGCCTGGATAAGACAGGACCTCTCATTACGAGGGCTTAGATGAACGGATGGGTGGGAGGACCGGATCTCGTTATATGCTGATGACATCCTATTTTATCTTGCCTACCCCTCATAGTTGCCCTGAATATCTTTACCAGCTTTGGGAAAAACTCGGGGTACAGCATTAACTGGGGAAAATCATTACTGCACGTATTACACGGCTCCCCCCGTCCATCCCGTGTGACTGCCCGATCCAGATAGCCACGGGAGGGTTCAACTACCTTGGAATCTTTATCTCCAAGGATGCGACGACCCACTACGAAAGGAACCTATTGCCACCTCTACAAAGGTTCCAGAGACACACGGCCATTTGGAAGACGCTCCCGCTGTTGCTGCTGGGTCGGGCATCTCTATTTAAGATGATGGCGCTGCCGCGGTTTTTATACGCACTCCAAAACTACCCTGATCTAGTCCCACATAAGTATTTTGCAGATATTGAGGCCACTCAGAGGGACTTCTTGTGGAGTGGTACGCCACACATATCACTGCAAAAACATACACTGGGGTGGTACGATGGGGGTATAGCGCTTCCGGACATCCATAAATACTACTGGGCAGCACACCTCTCGGCTATCAATCAAGGCACTTATCGGAGTTGGGATGATCCTGGGTATGGGATGGACAGGTGGCTCCTCCCAGGGGGGGAACTTTGAGGCCGCGCTTTACTCAAAACCTAACAAATACCACCTCACAGGGCCTACAAAACACTCTGTTCAACTTTGGCATATTGTGAGCCGGAAACTGGGATGGGCCGACAAACACACATTGGCAACCCCGCTCTGGGTGTCTGAAAAGCTGGACTCGCTGGGTCGCACCAAAGGATTTCGCAATTGGGATTTGATAGGGATCTCCCATATAAGGGACTTGTGGGGACCTAATGGTATGGTGACCTTTGCCTCCCTACAGCACACTTACGAACTGGCGCAAACAGAGTTCTTCCGGCACATTCAGATCAGACACTCGCTCCAATAAAACATTTCACCAGTAACAACGCTCCTGGAATCCTCCCCCTTAGAGGACAGACTGCTTGATGGGCACTTACCGTAGAGGGCTATCTCTCTAACATATAAAAAACGTATACACCACACCCCTGACCCATTACTTGCACTCAGGAGAAAATGGGAGACCGATGGTTTGGAGATTGATAATGAGGAATGGAGAAAGGCACTTTCATCCCCCAAAGAGGTGGCGATATCGGCAAAGCTAAGGCTGATACAGCTTAAAATATTACATTGTGTATACATCACAGGTACACGACTAGTGCTGATGGGGAGGAGTGAGGATGGGCTTTGTAGAAGACGGTGTGGGGAGACGGGAATATATCTTCATATAGTATGGGAATGCCCTCAAATACAAACATATTGGAAGCGAGTACACGATTGTATGAGTGCGGTCTGGGGTAAGATTACGACCTGAAGCTAAAAGGTGCCTCTTAAACATCTGGGAGCCCACGGACCTGTCTGTAAAAGGTAGAATGTGGGCAACACTTGGACAGGCAATTTCAAAACGAAATATAGCACGCCTGTGGGGAGCTGGAACACCTCCAATGATTAGCGAATGGAAGAAGGACATGGACTGGTGCATGCTGCAAGAGAAGACAGTTTATACGGCACGGGGGTGCCCGAGGAAATGGGTGGCGGTTTGGTCAAAATGGAATGCATACCGTGGAAATTTGTGGGAACCTCCCATGCTCCCTTCCCTTGACGAACCATTAACACCGTAATGCTCCTGCACTTGAGTACTACTAGCCTTGAAGTGATCTTTTTGTATGACAGTCTGTAGATGCAACACTGTAAAGTTATACGTGCAAATGTACAATGACCAACTAATTTCTTTTTGGTTAATAAAAAGGGTTATAAAAAAAACCGCAAAATTCAAATTTCAAAAAAGAGTTTAACTACTATAAATTATGATATAATTCTATACAATTAAATTACTTCCCACCCTATTCCCCCATGAACCCAAAACAGGCTACGGAACTAATAACGCAGAATTAAACTTAAAATAAATTAATAACTAGTAAAATTCTAAAACATATAATAAAATGATAAACAATTTTCATTAAAAACACTGAAATACATAACATTATTAATTAAATGATATTTTTGTCAACTATATTTTTGTAAACGATATTTATTGCAAAGATATTTTTGCAATCGATATTACTTACCTGTCAGTCGATATTCTTGTCAACTATATTTTTGTTATCGATATTTCTTCCACACGATATTTTTGCGGCAATATTAATGTCCCACGATATTTCTCCGTCGATATTCCTGCTCTGCACCGCTGGTAAAAGTTGTTGCCACCCATTAGGTCAATGAAGTTAAGACCGCAGGCTAGAACTTGCACCAGCACTACCCTGTCATGCAGGGGCCCGGGCACGCTCTTGCATGTCTGCAGCTTCAACTTACTGTAATCACCGTGGCCGGAGATCACCAGCCAGCAGAACGTAGGCTTTGCTCCTGAGTAGATACAGCAGCTGTTTGGCTCTGTAGCTGCTTCTCCTGGGGCTGACATGAAGCATCAGGTAAAAGGAGAGCCATGAAATACAACAGATTACAAAGAGCATCTTTTTCAGGCTTGTCATCACTATGGTCAGACATTTGTCCCAAGCGAAAACCTTTTTCAGCTCAGGCAATACATTTTTCACAATTTGGATTACAAAATGAAGTATACAACAAGTAATACGTATATATTATTGCTTCCTTAACTGATTCTTCACAGTGATGTAAGCGGTATTGCCTCCCTGCTCTAAAACCGCACGCCAGCACAAGTGAGGATGCCAGTACACACTATTTTTTCAGCCAAACTATTTCAGTGAGAACGGATGGTGAAATAGGACACTACGATCGACAAAGTTTAAAGACATCAAAATGTGGCATGGAGCCTACACACCATAGCTAAAAATACTTGGAATGCTATAGGCCTTGCATTTAAATGCGAGACCTATGGCAATGCAACCAAATGGCAGCCATTGTCTTGGATGCTTCGAAAGTGAAAACGAACGTGGCGCGCTGAATGTAAGCAGAGCACGTCACGTGCCTAATAAAGGAGAAACTCAATAAATAAAATAGTACACATACCATGTAACAACCAAGTAAAGGGACCAGTTGCCACGGGAGGTTACAAATGCCGACATGGCCGTACTAAGGAGGGACTAACAAGCCTATTTAGGAATCAGAAAACAGCATTTACAAAGGACAAACACACAAGCCAATGAAAAATATGGGTGGGGCTTCTCTCCCGTACTGTACTACAACAGATAACGCCAGAGCAGCGCTTGAGTGCTGGCTCAGGCTTGACCTAAAAATCAGGACATGAAGCCTGCTCACCTACAGCCTAAAGCCAATACTGTAATATCACCTGTAGCTGGGGGATGACGCAAAAGAGAGAAACGGGGGCTGTGGAACACTTTCAATTTTTTTATATGACTGCAGAAGATTGATGGATGAGAGAGAATGCATTTTCAGTTAGGTCAGAGGGTGTTCTGGGATCTGCAAAGCAAGATGGTATCTAAAGAATTACCGTAGGTGTTAACAGAAGTAGTTTGTGCAGGCAGAGGAATCGGTGGTGCATAGGGCAATCTGGCTCATTGACCCAAAGGCACATTGCTACAGCCTCCTTTAACTGTCCCTATTTTGTATAGAGAAATGTGGACAGTATTGGGAAGAAACACTGCAAAAGTCAAAAAAGAGTATCAAGAAAACGTAAACAATAGCGCGTAAAATCAGAAGAAATATCATCTCTCAAAGGAAAGTATCCCGGGTCCTCACATTAATACTTTTAAGAATGGCCACACAGTGTCATGGGCCTCGGCAGGCAGAACACAGCCAGCAAGTCTCAGAAGTGAGTGCCTGGAGAAAGGCAAATGTTCAGTAACTATATAGCAGAGTTCTCTTTCTCTTTACTTCGGCTCATGACAGTAGTGTTATCTCTTAAGGAACATGTCCCATTCAGGCCTCTAAACATAGACAACTTTCCATTTATGTAAATCAGGCTTTGCACACTACAGGCTGTTTGGGGCGATTTTGCCCACCATAAGCTGGCATGTGAGGCACCGTAAAACACATCCAAGGCAGTACCATAAGCAGTGACTTTGATGACATGGTTTCAACCACTTTGTTTGGCTGCTTTAATTACTAGCTTTATGTTTTTGTGCTCATGATGGTGCACATTGCAACACCCACCCCAAAGAATGTTGTAGATCACCAAATAAATATGGCATGTTTATCACAATTTGCATGTCGGTGGGGTAGAGAGGATCTTAACTGCTGATGGATGCTCTATGTAAATACATAGGGGCCCCAGACAAAAACTCTAAACTGTATAAATGCTCCACATTTATTGCACCATTTCAAGATGCAATATCATATTGGGAATAGGACTGGTCTTTATGAGCACCTTAGGATGGTAAGTATAAGACCAGAAACAGGGAGGTAGGACAAAGGTATAGGAGGAGAACCATACAGGCATGCTGGAGCAATTGGTAGACAGTGAGAAATAAGCAGTGAAAGAGAATAAGGACGTACAAGGCATTAGGAAAAAGAGGAGGGAGTGAAAATGAAAGAGGGAATGTTGGAAGTACTGAAGAGCCTTTGTGGGTATAAAGGGGAGAAGAATCTTAAAAACACAACTAGACGTGGGAATTGCTAATCCTCTGGGATTACTAGTTAGGAAGGCAAGAGTACTACTGAGAATTTAGAACTGTGTATACAAAGAATGCTAACCAGAGTGATGTGATATCCTGGATAAATGTATGGTGTGAAATCTGAAGCTGCAGTTTGATGCTTAGCGTTGGCACATCAGTGACCTGAGACAAGCTGAATGTCATTCTTCACCTGCAGTGGGTGGATGACATCATCCCAAATAAAAACTCTCTATGGCACTCTGTTTAGGTTGGGGCAGGAGCAGCAGACAAAGTTCAGTTGTAGTAGGAAAGTAAATGTTTGGCTCTTATCAAGGCAAATGCCCTAATTGAATTTGAAGGTGGAGCCAAAAGTGTTTAAATTCTGGGTGAAGGTTCCCTGTCATGCAATGTATGCAGTGACTGGAAAGATGTACCAAGATTCAGGGATAGGATGTAAAAAAAAACAGGATTGTAGGAAAAGCTTCTTTGACATTTAAGAGGCATAGAAGAAGGTGTGGTTTGAGTGTTCTTAGGACGGAGATGTAGGGGTATTTGTGGGTAGAAATTCAGGTATGGTTTTCATTCATGTTAAACAGGGTGTAAATTATGGAGATAAGGGGACAACTTAAAGATTTTGAAGTAAATTCCAGAGGAAACAGGAAAGAAAAGAAAGAATGAAGCATGACAGAAGCTAATTACAATTGGTATTTTGAGGTTCTGTTTGTGCCACAAATGTGATTCGTACCTGAAATGTGTGAGGGAGTCAGTACAGTTTAATATGTAACTTACTGAACCCATAAAAAGAATCAGTGGATAATTTTATTACACAGCAGGACTGCTCAGTGGCGCACTACACCATTGATTAGGCAGTGGCATTAGTACGGAGGTGAGGTGCAAGAGCTGAGATAAGGAAATGTGACATAACCTCTGCTTTCCTACTCCTGTTGATTCACCCCAAGGTTTGCTGTCTACTAACTAAATATTTTTCATTCTCAGTGTTGTGGGACTAGTGGAAACATTAAAAAGCATAATGCAAGAATTGACATGTTGTTGTACTTCAAGGTTATGTAATATGGATGTCATTCAGGTCCACTAGCATGTTGTAACA